>NW_024354500.1:33936871-34128630 GCF_902729225.1 Pteropus medius | reverse complement strand
AAAGAAAGAAAGAAAGAAAGAAAGAAAGAAAGAAAGAAAGAAAGAAAGAAAGAAAGAAAGAAAGAAAGAAAGAAAGAAAGAAAGAAAGAAAGAAAGAAAGAAAGAAAGAGAAAGAAAGAAAGAAAGAAAAAGAAAGGAAAAGAAAGGGAAAGAAAGAAAGAAAGGGAAAGAGAAGGAAGGGAAGGAAGGAAGAAAGAAAAAGAAAAAAGCTTTCTATTAAAGGAAAAACATATTCACTAAGAAAAATTTGAGGAAATATTTTTCTAGGGAAAGGAAAAGTGGAATAAAAGAAAGCAAAACCCATAATTCCAAATTTCGTTTAAAATTTGGTATGTTTCTAGACTGGTTTTATTTCTTTTATTCTATTTTTATGTATATATCCATACTCTATAAACTGTGCATAAACTATATATAAAATCTGAATATTGTTTTTATATATAAACTAATGTACACTGATGCTGCTCAAGGTGTAGTCTGCAAACCAGCAGCATGGGCATCTCCAAGAAAGTTTTTAGAAATGCAGAATGTCAGATTCTACCCCAGATCTGCTGAATCAGAATTTGCGACTTGACAAGATTCCTGTGTCATTCACGTTAAAGTTTGAGAAACATTGACATATGCTGTATATAGTTCTTTTTCCTACTTGGACACTTGCAAAAACTAAAAAGTTTGTACTTTTTTGTATTCTTCATTAATTGTTGACAATGCCATGGAAATAATACTTTATAGAATTATGAAACCATTTAGAGATTATGAAAGAGTGAAATCGTTATTCTAAAGTTTTTTCTATTCACTATTGGAGTTAAAACTAGTCATGTAGGCTTAAAGATGGAGGTACATATGTTCTGAGAAATGCGTTTATGTGTTTTAGGTTCTTTCATCTTGTGCGAACATCATAGAGTATGTACACATAAACCTAGACGTATAGCCTACTATATACTGAGGCTATATGGCATAGCTTATTCTATTATACAAAACTGTACAGCATGTTACTCTGATGAATAGGCAGGTATAACACAGTGGTATTTGTGTACCTAAATATAGAAAAGTTACAGTAATGATACGGTATAAAAGATAAAAAATGGCATACTTGTAAGGGTGCTTATCAGGAATGGAGTTTGCAGGACTGGAAGTTGCTCTGGGTGAGTCAGTCAGTGAGTGGTGAGTGAACGTGAAAGCCTAGGTCATTACCGTATGCTACTGCTGTAGACTTTGTAAAGACTACATGACTACACTTAGGCTGCACAAAATTTATAAAACACAAGATTTATCAAAAACAAGAGAAAACGATGCAATCAAGAGATGAGGTGAGCATGTAAAATGTATGGGGCTGCTGCTGGCATAACAGTGTACTGTCTTACAGCAAACTTTTTATAAAAAGTATAGCATAGTAAATACATAAACCAGTAACAGTTTATCGTCGTTATGTACTGTACATAATTGTATATACTGTACTTGTATACAGCTGGCAATGCCAAAGATTTGTTTACACCATCATCACCACAGACATATGAGTAATACTTTGTAGTATGAGTATGACTTTAGGATAATTAGGAAGTCACTAGATGATAGGAATTTCTCTGCTCCATTATAAACTTAGGGATCATCTGATAAGTGGTCCCTCTTGACCGAATATCTTTAGCGGCAAGTGACTATATTTCAGAAATATGGTTCTCTTATTATCTAAGAATGTGAAACAATATTTAAAAACACCTTGAGGGAAGAAGGGCATGAAGTCATTAAAAGAAAGCACAGTTGCAACACTTCTGCAGGCTGAGTCAGGACTTGTCAGCCACTCATAATGAATCGCAAGGGGGTGGGCGAAAGGCGGAGCCTGAATTTGAATCAACCAATTCAGGTAAGAAAACAAACGCCGAATATCTGGACATCTTTATAACTGTAGTCCACTTTTCTCTTCAGTTAGGAAGAGCAAAAATCCTTGTAACCTCTGGATGAAGAAAAACAGTCCAGTTTACTTTCCTTCCTGGGAAAGGAATTATAATCAGTTCTTGGGGATTATACAGCCAATAGTTAACAAAACATAAGATTTGGTTATCTTCTAAGCAAGGAATTAACTTTAAATTCTAACTCAGATTTCTAAGTATAAGACAGAATGTGTATTTCTAGGAGACTGCAGCTTTCACAAAAATAGGACAAACGGTGTTTATTCAGAGCTTGGTATAGATAGGGAATCAGTCAGCATCACTTGCACTTGGCAGGAAAGCAAAGGCAGGCAGGGCAGGGGAAAGCTTTATAGTAATTAAAATGACCTTCACTTTATCCTCAGCTTGACTAAACTTTGGACAGATTCCTACGTGATTTTAGGCTCTTGACCTCCTTTTTCTTACAGCATTTACTTGAGAAAACGTGTGAGGTAAATTCCTTCTCTGCCTTTTGAGATGTAAATATCCTAACTTCTTGTAAGTTTTACAACTAGGAATGTCTTAAGGTCCTGGGAGCCACCATCTCTTTGAAGTGTAACCAAGAAAGGCAGGACCCCTAACTGGTAGTCGGAGAGGATAGGAGCCCAATTTCATAAGCATCAGCAAACACAGATGGCTTAGTGGCATTGACTAACCTCCCCACTAATGTCGTCCAGTACTTTCCACTAGCTCACCCCAATGCTTAAAACCTCTCCCACCTTCTGTTTCAAAGAATTTGAGTTTAATCTCTCCCTTATTGCAATAGTCTTGAATAAGTCTTCCTTGCTTGTTTAATTTTGGTACAATTTTTCTTTGACTATAGCAAAAATTGAAGACTTCACATATGCTCTGTTGAGAAGCTAGAAGCAGGCTATTAGAGGGACTTCTTTTATAATTGGTCTACGGCTTTCTCTGGTGGGTCCTGAATTAGATGTGTGCAAACAAATAGGGAAGCTGGCAGTTATTGACCAAGTTCCGATCTTTCTGGGCTACTTGCATCAGAGGCTATGGTTTGGTTTTCTAGGCTAGTTCCTCCAGGGGTTGTAGGTCAGAGTTCTGTAACCTGATAAATAGTATCAACCTTATAGTGCTTGACATACAATAAAAATGTAAAATTAGCTATTATTATTGTTGTTGTTATTGTTTAGTTCATCTTTCATCCAAAGCCTTAATCTTTCATTAAAAAAAAGAGTAGAAGACATACAACACAAGAAATCATATCAAAACTAAACCAGTGGTTTATACTACGACTCTTGCGTCTTTTTTTCATATGTTATTATATATGTGGTCTGGACATTTATATATTCAGTCACTCATTAATTTTAGGACTATCTTGAAGACAGAGTTCGAAACTAGAAGAACCAGTTACAGAATTTATTCTCTCTTCTGCCTCTCTCCCTCTCTTCCTCTCTCCACCCTCTACACACACACATACACACAATCAGCTATATACATTTATTTTGAGAGTCAGAATCCTTTAAACTCAGTTGGAGTATACTTTGTGTCTTTAATCCCTGTATATTCTTTCATTTCGAGAATAGGTACAATATAAACAGTAACATAGCCATTGTAATGATTAAGAAAAAGAATTTGAGTTACTTCAATTCTGACACTATATGTGACATTTTATATGTAAAATTAAAATAGGAAACAGCAAAACGTAATATTTTTTGTTTGATAAGTACAAGTTTAGTTCACACATGAACTATTTTACTGGATTTAGATAATATATTAACATGAAATTTATTTTTTATTTATTATTTTAAAACAAGAATGAATCAAGAAAATAAAACATTGCATGAGTGGTACAGTTTAGTAGTTGTTTTGTTTCTTTTGCATTTTAGTCTTATTAAAGTTTACATGTTAATTACTTGACAATAATTTACATAATTATATCAGACTAAGGATCAAAGTTATTGTTTGTTTTACTTTATGATTGTTGCTGAGCATTATTTTCTCATATTGGTGTTAACAGTTATCTGCTTCGGGTGTCAGATTCACTAAGTATGCCACTGCCAATACGTAGTTATAAAGGCAGAAAAATGGAGGACTGAATGTGTTGGAATTAAAACAGATTTCCTGATCTAATCAATGTCATTTCTGTTATTCCCGATGTAAGAGAAAACAGTCCACTAATTAATTTTGACTTTGGATTTAGAATTAACTGATATATTATTGAATAATAATTATACGCTAAGTGCAACTTAGAAATGCAAGTACCTCTTGAGTATGTTCAAACAATAAATTAAAATCAGCAAGTCCTATTTCTTTATCATTTGTGGTTTCATTTAGCTCAACTGGGAAGTCAGGGAACCTGAGTTTTCCCCATTTGACTTATTCTCAAAAGGTGTTGTGGAAAAAGGCTAAATTGGTAATGACCAAGAAGGCCTTAATAATTCTTTCAGCTTGACTAAACTTTAGACAGGCTTCTTTCCTGGCCTTCTTTAGAACATTTACTTGAGTAAACTTTCTATGGTAAATTCCTTCTCTGCCCCTTTGAGATGTAAATCTTTTAGAAATTATCTTGCCACTTTTACAAACTAGGAATGTCTTTCTCAAGGACCTGGGAGCCATCCCATTGAAATGGAATCGTAAGGAGGGCAGCACCCTATCTCCCAGTTTCTGTGGAAGTTAGATAGGAGTCTAACTTCAGTGGACACTAATTAGCAAACTCAAATAGTCTAATCACAGAGAAAAACATTTGAAAATTAAGGAGTAACTTCTATGTGCTGGACACATCTCATCGATCAACCTCCCCACTAACATCCTCCAGTATTTCTCCCGCTCACTCCAGCACTTAAAAATCCATTCCTCCTTTGTTTCAGTGGAGTTGAGTTCAGACTGAGTTCTGGCCTCTTTCCCTTATTGCAATAGTTTTAAATAGTAGTTTTAAATAAAATTTTCATTGACTGTTTAACTTTGTCCAATGCAATTTTTTGCTTTGACAGGGATCAGTAAGAGCGAGGGAGAAGCTTTTCTATTAATGATACAGGGATAGATTTGACTTCATAAAGGCTAAAGATGTTTTGTCTCATGGGGACTGCAATGATTTCTTTATTCTGCTGACAGGGTCACTTGCATATGCCTTTACTGGGACTTCAGAGCACTGAACACAGGAATGTGAGGTCTTTATGTTCCAATTATGTCAGCAGCAGGAGCATTCACTTTCTGACCTCTGCAAGCTGGCTGTCCTCACAAGCAACTATCTTGTTAACCACCCTGTTTTGATTATTCATAGAATGTCTTTTGCTTAATTTGATTCTCACTTGAGTTGCATTGTCTTCATTACAGTTTTGAAGATGTTTATGGGCATCCTAGGACAAAGCATTATAGAGTCCCCCCTGTCCCAACGAATTAACTGGTGATAGTTAGACGTCTCATATGCCTTGGAGGAAACGGACAGTTCAGTTTGAAGGACAAAACCCTACAGCATTAAGTGAAGGTTCTGTTTGTCAGATGTTCTGTTCATTCTTGGAGAATGGCAGTAAGGAAGTTTCTACAACAATGATTAGTACAGGAACTTGATCTGACATTACATGAGAACCCTCTAAGATGATGTGGCTGACTGCTTAAATAATGCTGAAGCGCTTGGCAGAATATCGTGGCTGGCAAAATGCAGAAAAGGGAAATTGGTGCTAAGGACCACAAGATAATACCAAGAACGGCTGCAGCTCACATGCAGAGACTAGCCCCGGAGCAGAGCACATATCTTGTGAGGCACTGGCTGAGAGATGAAGCCAATGTCTGGGGTTAGGTCCAGGTCCAGATGGGAGACCCCAGGGGGCGGCTGGAAAATGAACTTCTGCATGAGGCTTGTGAAGAAAAGGAAAAGTTCCATCTTGGCCAGCGCCTCGCCAGCACACATCCGGGGACCTGGACAGATGGACATGGAGGAGAGTTATAAGACATATCGGCACAAAAATTTGAAAAACAATCTGGACAAAGAGGAAAACTGTCCACATGTGATTTCTCCTATTGTAGAATGTGTGAGTCAGTCACTTAACTTCTGAGCATCATGGGCTTTATCTCCCAGCTTAAATACTAGAAATACAAAATAAGTACATATGCCAGCTCAACCTTATGAGTGCTCAAGACAGAGACAAGCAATTAAACAAACATTAACATTTTAGTGTGAAAATGTTATGACAAGTAAAGTCAAGCGTATCATGAGAACATGTAGAAAAGATACCTACTGTGACTTGGTGAGTCAGGGAGGGCTCATGTGGAAGAGGCCATGATGCATTTGAGGGCTGAAAGAAATTTGACTCTGGGCATGAGGTAGGGGTCTTAGACCTAAGGCCAGAAGGATGAGCAGAAACTAGGTCATGCTGAAGCATTTTAAGAAGAGAGACTTGGTTAGTATTATTTTTGAAACATGAATTATTTGGGAAATGTCAAGATATCTGAAAAGTGGAGTAAGTTACAACAGAGGAAGGCAATCTTCTAGGTAGGTTTTTATTAAAACAACAAGGCACTTAATGACTATGTGTGTTGTGAATAGCACATGTATTTTCAGCTTTAATTTAATGAGTTTTGTGGGTTCATTATAGAGCATGGATAGTATATTTGATTGAGTTGGAGTTTTATTAAAAGTTTCTGCTTCCAGTCCTTCAGAAGACCCAACTGATTTCTTCTCTTTTCCGTTTCCAGAGTCTAAATCCTACACCAGCAGCATTGCTTTACTGCCAGTAAAATATTGTAGATAGTACACTTAGATTTCTTTTTTTCTTTGTTTATTTAATTTGGAAGGTAACTCACAAATGTACTGAGTCACAGAAGACTTCAAAGCTCAGAAAAATATTAAAATGTAGATATTTTACAACACAGAGAAGTAGCATTTTGGTTTGTATAGGATTTCAAGGGAACACATCAACTTTACAAATGGGAACATTTTCTCACTATGCTTTATAGCAAGACAGGATATTTTTAAGAGTGAAAGGTATTGAGATGCGAGATGCCGATATTGACCTTGGCTCTGAGACTATTGCTCTCAAGGGGCTTACAGCCTAGTAGGTGAGTCTGAGAAGAAAATAGGTGATTATGTAGAGTGTCACAAGCTATATGATAGGATGTTGAGGGAACTCATGGAAAGAACACCTAATCTAGCTTTCTGGGTCAGATCTTTCCACCCTCTCAGGAAGAAATGCATAACTGAGAGGTGTCATCTAACTGCGTAATAAATAAAACAACTTAGGGTATATTATCTACACTATGTTTAGGCCTTATTCAGTTTCATAGGAGCCTAGCTACCCAACAAGATAAAGCCTATATCATTTTAGATTACCCTTAAGATTAAATAGGTGAAAACATAGTAAATGATCTGTTTTAAAAATAAATGCTATATGCAAAATTAGTTAGGAGTGATCTTGGAGGCCAATTAAAGACCTTATTTAGATGAAATAAGCCCTCTAGAGAATAAAATCTCAGTGCAGTAATAACTGATAAAGAATGAATTAGGATAAAAAGTGGCTTAAACACAAGTAGACAAAAATGAATATTTGGAGAGTTTTGGCACTCACAGCTGAGGAACAAAATTGATTTTGTAACATTTTTTTCTTATATGACAGTTTTGTGATGATTGTATTTTAAGAATATTTCTATTTGTTTATATTAGTATTACTATTGTTAGATTTCCCAAAGCAAACAAAACCAAAAATAAACAAAAAACTCCAGTATATTTAGAGATGTTTAGAATTCCTGAGGTAAGCTAGGCAAAATCCTTTGAGGATCAGGCCACTCTGCAAATATCTGAACTATTTCTGCTCATCTCATAGTCCAGACAAGCGTCCAGGCCCAAGTGTCTGAAAAACCATGGATGGCCTAGACGCATGTTGGTCATAAAAAATAAAAGTAATTGTTCATAGAGAAAAGGGATTGTTAAGAAGAACATAATTTCTTCTCCCTAAATATTAACAGCAGTAAGTTCAAGATCTGACAAAGGGATCTGAAAAAACTTTACATGTGATAACACATTTGATGCATCTTTTCGCTTGTAAAATGTTTTGGAATTAAATGTAGCTGATGTGCCCTCCAGAAATCATTATTTATCTTTTCATGGCTTTTTTTCCCCCAAAAAATATAAGGCAAGGAATTGTTGCAATAAATTGAGCTCATACTGTAAATTACACGTAAATTATTTTTCATTTCCTTTAACTCTAGTTTTAGAGGCAATATTACATTTTTTAATTTTAAAGTAGGAGTCATTAATACATGTATCTTTTTTTTCTTGTATATCATCCTATGTGTATGTGTGTGTAAATATTTGGGAATGGATTATGCTTTGTATCTCTCTGTATCCCTCAGTTATGAGTAAGTGAAGTCTATCTTTAGGTTGGCTGTTGTGTACCTATCACTGGGTATCTTGAGTGAATGCTAAGCCATTATTTGTACAAGTAGAAAGGCCAAGATAATATATGGCTTATAGTGCAGTTTCATTAAGACTCTTTCCTAGCAATGGAGAATTCATTTCAGGTTCTTTGGAATCCAGGCAGTTATAGAGCAAGTTCATTTAATTCCTTGGACATTTAAAACTGACTGTAGTGGAAAGATCTTTCCTTTCTCTCTCCCCTCACTTTCCACCCCTTCTCAGAAAAAAAATCTTAAGAGAAACACTGGTATTTACATATATTAAAACAAAGTCAGGTAGAGTGAAGTGGACTTCCTCCCATCATTCTCAAATTCCTGAGGCTCTACCCTAACCTCAGCCAGAAGGAATCTTTAAGGATTACCTAAGAAAATATCTTTCCAATGCTTAATGCCCTACAGCCAATTGAAAGCCAGGGGAAGGACAGAATCCCAGCTCTTTCCACTCTTCCATGTTTCTGAAGTTTATTTCCTTCCACATGGAAAATATAAAACCTTAGCACTGTCCTAAGACAAGCCAAATCTCTCCAGCTTTTTCAAGCCACCATTCTCAAGTAAGATATCTTACCCACTGAAAAGGGCATGAAAGCTTCTTTCTTGATAAACTTTCCAGTGGAGCTGAGGAAGTGCTCAGGATGAAATGTGTCTGGTTTTTCCCAATGTGTTGGATCTTGAAGTACAGAGGTCAGCAAAGTGATGACCTCAGTGCCCTAGAAATAAAAAATCTTATTAACGACAGAGATTAAATTCCTTCCTAAAAAAGTGGTTCTTTATGATCTCGATTGGCAATTTTTCAGAAGTAGTGTCTTGTAAAAGGAAATGAAAGTGGGTGGGGAGTGAAGAGGCAGCAGGCAAGGCTTGAGATTTAATGTGGAACATTCATTTACTCAACCAATTTTTTTTTTTCAGTAACTGTTAAAAAACATAAGCCTTGGACTAAGAACTGAAAGCAAATTCTTACTTAGTCATGTATTTGCTATATGATAACAACCTGTTATTTAATATTTGATAAATTCCAGTTTCTAAATTTGCATGATGAGAGTTAAATAGTCTTCTTTTGGTGACTATGAGCCTTACATGAAATGGCACATATGACAGAACCTGGTGTAGTTCCTGGCAGGTTTGTGGACTCAGTGAAGTATGCTCTTTTATCTGCAGGAACTATGATCGTGGACAAGCTAAATCTAACAAGCCCATCAAAACAAATTCTCAGAAATAAGCTTCCTCACTTCCACAGCTTGCCACATACTCTGAAACAATTTAGAGCCATCAAAGAAAATAATTTTAATTATGATACAGGGAAGTGTATTCTGAAGACTAAAACTAAAATAATAATAAAAACAAAAGCCTGTCTGAAAAGTAAGGACAATATTCATTACTTGACCTTAGAGTGTCACAGCTTTCTCTTTGAGAACGATTTAGAATACTATCATTGGGGTTAGCTGTTTTATCACATGAATCCATATCGTTTTTGAGTCACAAAAAGCAATTAACTGCTTTAAAGTGTTTTGTTTAAAAAGATATTTATTTATTATTTAAATGTTTTGTTTAAATACACACACACACATGGAGCTGGGCGTTATACTCGGACATTCTTCTTATTACAACCATGCTAGATTATTTCCATTTCATGAAAGAAAAGACTGGGCTCAGTGAAACTGAGGGACTTGACACCCACCCCATAGCATGGCAGGTCAGTTAGATGCTGTATCACCGCAAAGCTCTTTCTAATACAGTGCCTTATCAACTCACAGGGATGTAGATAACAAGAACTAAAGTCTTGCATTATTGCTTCTTCTTTTTCTTTTCTGGCATTGGTTGTATTTGTTTTTCTATTTCAATTGCTAATCTGATTAATTCAGTCTAATTGTGTGCTTAATGTATGTTAAGAAGAGAAGCTACAGAGATGAAGTTGACCCCCTTGTTTGCAGGTAATCCACAGGACAGGAAGTGATGGTGTGGAGCAGGGGATCTATGTAGCCTGTGGCTCCATGGATCCATACAGAGATGGGCCCAGAAGCAGTGAACAGACAAGTATCAAAGAAAAGATTTAGTGCTGTGAGCATACCACATGACCTTATGCCAATTCCTGCCTGCAGTTTGGTTTTCGCAAAAATCTGTACATACTTCCTCAGTTTACTAATGGAAATCACAAGACTGCATCCAGATCTTATAATATTGGGAAGCAGAGGACATAAGCATGTTTCTGTGTGGGGAGGGATGTGAAACAAAAGTACTGCTGACAAGAGGCCTGTGTGCTGAAGGTACAGGGCTCTAAAGGGTGGCAAACTGTCCCTACAGTCCTGTCTGCCTTACACACCAACCTTACTTAAAATCTCTGAACCCCAATTTTCTCAGCTATAACATAAAAAATAATAATACCTTATAAAATTGCACAGAGTAAATATCACTTATTACAAACACACATCAGTTACCTTTCATTGGATGGTAGAGAGGGAGACAGAGAGAGAGAAA
Organism: Pteropus medius; assembly: GCF_902729225.1. Classification (NCBI taxonomy): domain Eukaryota; kingdom Metazoa; phylum Chordata; class Mammalia; order Chiroptera; family Pteropodidae; genus Pteropus; species Pteropus medius. The sequence goes on along the minus strand of NW_024354500.1, from coordinate 34,117,870 downwards.
AAGGGGAAGGCAGGAAGGGAAGGACAGATGGAGGGAAGAAAGAAAGGCAGGCCAAGATTATCTTTGACAGTTTATCCCGGTGCTTCTATGATTTTAAATATCTGACATCCTTCCCCTCTCCCATCACCTCCCTTCCTTAAACCCTTACCTTTGGAATATAGTAATTTTTAAATATAATATTTGTTGTCGTGGCATGGGGTAAGCTTATGGGCAGGATATTAGCAAATCTCTGTACTTCATGAATCACAGCATCTGTGTATGGCATTTGAGTTCGGTGTGCAATTCGAGGCTGGGCTGACCCCACAACTTTGGTGATCTCATCATAGACCTTTTCTGGATTAAATGGAATTAGAGTGATTAGAGTCTGAGCTGGGGAGGGGTGCTGGAACGTTCTTCCCATTTTGTTTACATGTGAAAGTTAAACCCAAGGGCTCTTTGAATTCAGGCTTATTTTTCCCCTGCATCACTTCCACCCCGAAGGCATCTATTTCTAAGGCTCCTTTTGGGTACTGCATATAGTTATGCCTTCTGACTATATCGGAATGCTTAGAGAGCAAAATTCTTTTTCTTATGTCAGAAAACTAAAGGTACACTATTCTCAAGGATATGATTTAAAGGTATACAGTGTGGCCATAGAATTCTACATTGTCCGATCCAAGAGGTTTCTGATTCTTCTCCTTTAGGCAATGTTCTGAATCTTGGGAGACTTACTCTGGACCTCAGGATATCTCATCATGAGCAGAATCCCCCAGCGTAGTGTAGAGGCTGTGGTCTCTGTACCTGCTGCAAACAGATTACTAACAAGTGCTACCAAATTTTCATCACTGAAATAGTCAGTAGATGTACCTTTCTCCTGAAAGGGTAAAATGAATCATTAAAACGATATAGAATATTAAACATGTATCAGTGATGGGCATTTATTTTTCAGAGATGAAATAATTTTATACTGGACAACTGTAACAAGTAACCTATTGTGAATTTAAAATACAAAGTGTTGCATTCTTCTCTCAATAGAATGGAATTTTTTTATTATGAAATGTGCAGAATTTTAGAATAAAGCACCTCCCAGACACTAATAATGACAAACACTTCTATCAATGAAAAGGCTGTTTGCCATTTAGAAAGACTGGAAATTAGTTTTTAATTGTATGATTAGAATATTCCCAGTAGTATTTCTTTAAAGAATTTTTAATAAACGATCTTTGTCAATTGAAATAACGTTTTTCGAGATTGAAAAAAAAAAAAGAATACTAATTCTAAAAGCTAACATATCTGAGATTTTTATATTATTTTCAGTGAGTTATATGAACAGTGGTGGAAAATATTTGAGAATGTACAATGTAATAAGTAGTATTTTTTGTAGTGTATAAATCTAACATTAATTACTTGAGTCCAGTTATCTTTCTTCTTTGAAAGGATTATTTTTCCTTGAGGTGCTATTAATTAAACCAAATAAACAATAGGCTAAGGTAACCCCTGAAGAAAACATTATTACCTCCTGCTGTCTGACCAAAAAGGCATCAATGAAACTCCTTGGATCATCCTTGTCAAATTTATGACGGCGATCTAGGAAAGTCATCCTTATAAAAGAAAATAATTCATCTCTATTCCTGAATACTGTCTTATAACTTTTTAGGAAGAACCCCAAACCAGGAAACATATTGAAAAGCTAAAAGAATAAAAAACAAACAAAGTAAATTAAATATACATGTGTAATGCTTGCAATATGGAAATGACACTATTATGTCTTGAAAGCATTATAGAAATAGCATCTCATGTAGTCTTGAATTTTACCTCATCAGACTGAGCTAGGCAGTAAAATTTCCTCACTTATTGGAATTAAGTAACAAAATGAATATTGATATGGCTCACAATAAATTCTATGTACTTAGAGTATTTTATACATTATGTGGTAATAAATCTACTTAGAGGTTACATGAGACATAAAAATATTATTGGCTCTACGGTCAGAACTATAGACATGTGTTATTCTTGCAAAACCTCAGGTAATATTTCAGGTCAAACTACATTAGTTTTGTGTAGCACACTAAATTTACCACTAATGTTTCCTGTAGGATCAGAACAATTATTTTTAAAATTTATGACAGGTTTACTGTTTACAGATCTCAGAGAGCAGCATCACTTAATCTAATATTTCCTGACTTCAGTGTTTGCTAAATTTTGTAGGTTTGTCAGTATATTCATTTTTTGAGAGAGATAGGGGTCTATACATATTTTGTCAGATTCTCAAGAGGATTCATAAACTCCCAAATGACTTAAAAGATTATTCCTAGAATTAGACCTTATAATTGCCTGATCTGGTGTTCCCTAGTGCTTATATTTAACCTGCATTTATAGAGTAAACCTTCATTTATGGAACAAAGACCAAATTATTCCAAAGTAAATTAATATAATTGATTGTCAGTGATGTTGCTGAAAATGGGAACTACTTAAAAGGCCCCTTTTTCCTACATTTTAGAAGACAGCAACCTTATTACTCAAGAATATAAAAAATTGGATTGTAGCATTTTTGTGAACTTACACAGCTCAGGATAAATACTAGGGTTTTATTTAATCTTTATGTTTTTTTTGTGCATGATAGTCCTCCTTTGTTAAAATACACTCTCTTAAGTGAATTCTACTGAGTGCTCTTTAGTCACTCATGGCTTAGCCCACGATCATGCATAATTAGTGGCATACGTAAAAGGTAGATGGTCAAAATGATAAGAATTTTCAAAAGCCATATGATGAACTATTTATTGATGTGATTCATAATCCCTGCATCATAAGAGATTTGATGGAGTAATTAGCGATAGAATTATCAGATGTTTTAACCAAGCAGGCTTGTCATGTCTCTGTACTCACAATATTCCAGAAAATGTACATTTCTGAAATGGAAATTCTCTAATAAATAATTTTTCATGGTCTCTTGAACAATCAAGTGTACCTCAGAAGAACTAAAGTGGATAAGAAAGATACAGTTACCGTAATTGTAGGACTTCCAACAATTTTCACATTCTCACCAATCAAGGTTAAGAGTCTCAGGAATTGGGTGCTTTGGTAATTGAACCGTTTTCCGAGCAACACTGACACAATGATGTTAGCAACAGAAGTATTCATTATTGTTTTGATCTCAAAGGGCTTTCCTACAAGAGAATTCGTTAATCAGATTAAGAATGTTCATATACGCAGTATTAAACCACTTCCAGAAAGAATAGGACAGAGTGTCAAGTAAAGGATTCATAGAAAGTGATAACTGATGACAGTGCCTCCCAAGGAGAGGTAAGACTAGAATGGGCCCTGAACATTACCCAGAATTTGGTTAAAAGATTGCCACAGGGAAAACTAAAAGTATAAATAAAAGAAAATCGGCATTTGTCTCAGTTAAAGAAATTAAAATGTGACAGATAAGGGACATTTCATTGTGTGTGTGTGTGGGGGGAGAGGGTTAATGTATAATATCTGGGAAAATATCATTTCAACCTACTAGGCTGCCTTCAAGTTTAAGAGTTTAAAATATGACATCTAGGTAATGAAAATGATTCTACTTTAAAGTACTTCATTTAGAACAATTCCTTGGATTAGTCCCTTCTGCTACTGGGTTCTGTTTTCCTCAGCATTGTTTAAAATCATATAAATTATTAAACATATATCAGTGGATGGGCATTTATAAGAGAAGAACATTACTAAGATTCACTTTTAACATCAGCACTTCCCTTAAATGTGGAGACTGAAAGCCTAGGGAAATTCTCGTAGAGAAGGTTTTCTTCAAGTACAAATGGAAAGGCATGTGGGATGCTGTGTACACAAAGCCTTGAGAAATTAACGTTTGTTAGGAACTTAGCAGTGGAAAAAGAATGGTAATTTTTCTATAGGTATACTTCCAAGAGCCTCTCTCTTTCTAAGTGTACAGGTACTGCTGACTGAGCGTGTGGGTCACCGAGACTTCTGTTTCTCCTCTGCACTCATCTCGGGGTTGTCTACCTTTGAACATTTCTCTTTATATTAATTCTGCACCAGTGAATATAATGTTCAAATGAACTCATTTTTAATAAGGAATGAGCTCAGTTTATTGAGGAGATGAGAAAACTCTTTATATAAAATGAATTTTTGGATTATTCATTCCACATATCGATAAAAATAATATGGAATTAACTATATGTTATGTAAAAGGATCAGAAACATACTTATTACTGAGGAATTGTTCCAGGTTAAAGGAGGCAAAAGAGACAAGACAACTAATGCAATGTGTGATCTAAAATTCTTTTTTTCTCTTTTAGACATTAATAGGACAATGGCAAGATCTGAATAAATCCTGCAGATTAGATAGTATTATCATGTATGTTAATTTCCTGATTTTTTAAATCAAGAATACTTTTTTTACATAAGAGAATGTTTTTGATTGTTTTAAAGAAACACATTGAAATATTTAAAGGGGCAGCATGTCTGCAAAGTACTCTCGAACAGTTCTGAAAGGGAGAGAAAGAAAGAGAAAGCAAATGTTTTTAAAATGTTGACATTTGGGGAATCTTGGAGAGGAATAGAAAGAGATTGGGAATTATTAACATTGTCTTGGAATTTTTCTACAAATCCGAAATTATGACAAAAGAAATAATTCAAAGTATACCGTTTGTTGACTTCTTTGTCATGAAAAACAAGATGTTTTATTCGTTCTATGCTACGTACCTCTGTAAGACTCAAAGTTCTGTATGAGATGCTGGCATTCCTCTATAATCGTGTCTTCTATCTTTCGCTTGCCCATCCCAAAGTTCCGTAAGGTGGTCAAACTAAATCTTCTCATAGTTTTCCAAATTTTGCCATGAGAAAAGACAATTCCTTATGGGAAAATTTTTTGAATTATTTCTTTGAAGCTTTTAAAATTAAATTTGGAAGCACAAATAAACATTAAGAAAAGGTTTAATTCTCTCTGTTGAAAGCGAGGGAAAAGACATCTCTTTCTCTTAGAACATTTACTTTAGAAAACTTTGTAAGAAATACGCTCTCATCTCTTTGATCTTTCAACAGCTTTATGACCTACAAATGTCTTTCTTAAGGACCCGGGAGCCATCTCTTTGGAATGTAAATGTTAAGGGAGAGAGTGCCTGCCCCTATTTCTCATCTTCTGTGTCTGGGTGGGAGCTTAACTTCAGTGGATGCCTCATTCCAAGGTGCAAAACTACCTCCTATCATAAAGGTGAGAAGTTTATTTTTCATTGTATAAAGCCAATTAACACAGAGGGTCACCCCAATTACCAGGTGAATCTAGCACAAACTGTGACAAGTGGTACTGTCAAGTCTTCCTACTTGAGGACCTGTTATTTTTCTTGAGAACATTTTTTGTAATGGGTTGTATTTGCTTGATTATAAAAAAGGGAGAAATTTATTCCCATCTTTGTAGTCTCTTAGAGGATGCACATCACAATCTCATTTAACGCCTATTCAATAATAAAATTGTTTTCTTCCTCTATTATCTTTGTGGAGAGGAAGATTTCTGGGTTGGGAGAAGGCTGTGTTTTTAATTATATTTCTCTAACAAATTCACTACTGTATGCAATTCTTGTCTACTATACACTTACATCATGCTAGGTGTTGTTAAGTAATTGCTGAACAATAGAAAGCAAAGTTTCTTAGGGAAAATTGTAGATGTGTAGACACAAGTCTACCCAAGTAAAAAGTTAGAAGTAAATAATTACCAAGGGGTGTGATCAAGCTTTCACATTAAGGCTATATATACTAATTTCTAGGGACACATATTATTGTAGCATATAGTAGGTGCTCAATAAATTGTTACTGAATGAACAGATATGTGAATTTATGCATGGCTAAAGGAAATAATAATAATCAGATGAGAGAAGTTTCTCAGAAGAGTTGGAGCATGTGCTAACTTTTAGAAAAATAAAGAGAAGTTTCCCACATCTTTCCATGGTGGAATTTGTGGTGATATTTGTGGCATTATTTCTTATGTTTCAGTTCCTAACCCCAACCCTTCCACATCTGCATTTTCCTTCTTTTTCTATAGAGGTGCAAGAGACAGGGAAGAAATTTCTGAGTTTGACCAGAAATACTCAATTAGAATAGACTAAGGCAACTACATGTTAGAAGTTGGGTAGTATCAGCCTTGCTAGTCTCAACACAGAACCCCAAAGAAAGGAATAAATATCTCAGAGCCATTTTGCCACCTCTTGTCAGGTTAAACCTTGCTTTGAAAGGATACTGATCATATCCAATTCTTATATTAATTTAATACTATTCTTTCCATGGATCTTGTACTACATAAAATTCTTTTATAACGAATACATGACTCTTCAAACTATCTCACCTTTACATTCAAAAATTTACATATTAGAATATAAAGAGTCCACAGAAGTCCCTCTACATTTCAGAGAATAGTGATAATGCAACAGTCATGTAATTGTGAAGAACATGAAATTAGCAGCATGAGAAATTGAACTTTTAAAAAATACTGGGCCTAAAATTCTACATGTATTTAAGTGGTACAGCAAAATAATTTATTAAAATGAAGTAGTAAATACTCCAAAATGATCTAACAGTAACAAAAATATTAAAAATTTATTTTGTTAATTCAAGATTGATCTAAAGAATGCTTATACCCATTTGAATGGTTTTGTATCACTAGACTCAGGTGATTCAGAACTGTAGTCATTTTCATCTTTAAGCAATATTTTCTATGGCCAGTAAAGTCACTTAAAAAAAAAAAAAGACCAATTGCTTCTTAAAATGAATGATTTGCTTGAGGAAAAAAATATTAGATTTGATATTGATAAAAACTAAAACAATTTTGTGTATAATCATAAAATCAGTCAGCGTATTTGAGATATTGTGGAAAAGAGCAGAAGTACCAGGAGGTAAGAGCCAAGAAAATGTCCCAAATATCCAGAAGAAATAAAAGAAGATAAATCCTAGAAACTCCAGGTCAGGGATCTTGAATGACCTGTTGTTCCTCACTGCTGTTATCATGAGATGTAAATGGAAATTTCAAGAAAAATACATGTTCTAAGATCTGAACTAGTAAATAAAATGTGGGTTAAATAAAATTAAACAGGCGCTTAGTGTTTTTCTCAGAGGCTTTGATCTGCTAATGGACCCATGAGTCTAAGTAGCATTTCTCAAAATCACTTCACTCATACTGCTTTTCTTCATGGAACATCTACAATGTCTCATGATTTCATGGAACAATTTTGTGAGGGCGATAGTATGAAAAATGATTTTAAAAGGTTTTGAAGCATTAAAATGGCTTAGTGATATTTACTAAGAGCCAATATTAGTTTATTAAAACTAATTAATATCAAAGCGAAATCATTCCCATTTTAACAAATTATTAAATTAGTGTAAAAGAGCTAAACAGTTAGTGTTAAAGTTACTCTAATAATTTAAAGAGTTATTAGATTAGTAGAATGCCATAAAAATAGAGTATCTGAATTTCACTAAGGCATTTAGCAAGGGTGCATATGAGCAAGATACAACTTTATCCAGGTGAAAGTATAGTTCGGTATGTTTATATCACTGAGTGTATTGTTTAATGAATCTATGCCAGCCATGAGATTGACCTCTTTAAACTGGCGACTTCTTTTCTTTTTCATTTGAATTTCTCTGGCATTTTTCTTTTCACTTAGTTGCTGGCTAATAATTGTCTGTTTAATAGAAATGATTAATGTGCACAATAGAAATAAAGCCAGAAATCATAAATTTTCCCCTAAGTAAATCCTATTTGTGTACTATACATCGATGAAGAAAAAACTTTATTGTGAAAGGAAACATGCAAGCAAATATAGTGCAATTGATTTAATAATTTTAACCACAGCATATAAATTTAGAGTTTATTACCTTTTCCTTCAAAAAGTCTTTCAAATATAGGCACCTGAGATCGTTCTCCAAATTGATCACCATAGTTAACCAGGGCATCTTTCACTGTTTCGTATCCAGAGAGCACCACCACCTTCTTTGGCCCCATTTGGATGCTGTAAATGGAGCCATATTTCTGGGAGAGCTTAGGTACATAAGAAAAAGAGAAGCAACTAAAACACTGTGCTTTGATAAAGAGTGAACGGGATCTTGATCTTTGGTAATTTAATTTGAACAAACTAGCCAGTTTTATGATCCTATAAAATGAGAATACTGGACTAGTTCACTAAGGATACTCCTGTGGTTGCTACACATGTTTAAGTCATAATTATGATTATCAGTTGATTACCTTCATGCTCCATTTTGTTTGAGATTTCACAGTAACAGTGCTTGAACATCATGGAACTGACCCATAGTTTCTCCTTTTTTTTTGTTCGAAAATCTTAACGCCCTCCCAGGACTCTAGGGAGACAAAAAACTTCCTGACTACCACGCTGATCATCTGATCACCTTACTCATGCCCTTTCTTTTGTGGGGTGCTAGGACCATAGCAGACCCAAGTTAGCTCATCATTATTGTGTGACACTTCTTACTGCAAAAAACATTTCATTCTTTTTTTTTTGCTAATTAAAAAAATAACAAGAGCCCACATTTACTGCCCCCAACTATATCCCTAGCATCATTATGTCCTCCAAAGAACATTACAAAAAAGCGAAGTAGATATTATCTCGATTGTATAGGCAGTCAGTGGCAAACATCGGCAAGGGATACACATTCAAGTTCACTGGCTACAGAATTCAAGTAGAGAGTGAGATGACTTCTAATGATCTTTTAAAAAACTTTATTTATATAACCCAGAAATCCCTCTTCTGGGTATCTATTTTCCTAAAATTTGAACATGTTTATTTCTAGAGAACACCTTGATGTTCACTGTAGCATTATTCACAGAGGCCAAGACATGGAAACAACCAAAGTGCCCTGTGATAGATGATTGGATAAAGAAGATATGGTAAATATATACAATGGAATATAAGCCATAAGAAAAGGTGAAATACTGCCATTTGTGACAACGTGGATGGATTTCGAGATAATCATGCTAAACAAAATAAGTCAGACAAAGTGTTGAGAACCATATGATTTCACTCATATGTAAGATATAAAACTGAAAGTAACAAATGAACAAGACAAACTCGTAGAGACAGACAACAGTTTAGTGGTTACCAGAGGGAAAGTGGGGAGAAGAGAAAGCAGATAAGGGTGAAGGAGGTCAAATACATAGTGACAGAAGGAAATTTGACTTTGGATGGTGAACACATAATGCAACATATAGATGATATTATTATTGAATTGTATACTTGAAACATATAATTTTATTAACCAACGTTACCCAATAAATTTAATTAAAACATTTTTAGAAAATAACATTAGGATTACAACAGGAATCTCAAAGGGGCTCCCTAATTTAGGAAGATAATATAATTACGATTACTATTTCATGGAAGTGAAAATTAAAATAGGAATTTAAGGCTGCAAAGACAGTTTCTTAGATGAGAACTACTCTATAATATTGCATGTTTCAGGCAAAGAGCAAAAATCAGAGAGGTAAATTAAAAAAATATATATATGTTAGAGGCTATGGAGAAGTGGGGAAAAGACATTTCTTAAATGAAATTAGTACAACAATAGTACAGAGGTAGAAATGAGAAAAAAATTAAAGACTAAATAGTAAAATAATTAAGCTGGTTGATATGTAAGCAAAAGATAGGGATGGCGAGGAAACAAACAAATGCTGTTGGGGAATATGGAATTAGATAAAGGACTTTACTGAAAAGTCTTGTTCTTCTGAGGAATTAACCTGTCATGTGACCTCTGCCTGTAGGAGAAGGAGCCATAGAGTAATATCAGAAGACCAGAAAACTCAAATCCTGGTTTTTTAGTTACAAATAAGTCAATCACTTTGAGTCACATTTATCTGTAAAATTGAGATAAAAATATCATCCTTGTTTTTCTACCAGGGTAATTGTGAGGAGTAAGTGAAATTCTTGTAGCCCTTTATAAAATAAAAAGTACAATATAATTGTAAAATGTTATTATGTTGCCCACTGAGAGTAAGTAATGATCTTCAATTCAGTATATCTCCCTTTAAGATTTTCAAACAAAAGTTATAGAATATAACAGAACTTAATTTCTACTATCTGCCCTTTGTAACTTAAAAATGGAAATTTATACCCAAATGCCAACTGTGTGAGCTCTTTTCCTTCTTTCCTTCTTTTCTTCTTTCCCGTTTTTTTTAAAAAAATTATTTTACCCCATGATCAAGAACTATAAAATCTTTGAAGGAGAAATTAGAGAAAATTAGTCTTGTAAAGGTTCATAACAAGCCACCTCAAGATGTGCCTCTGTAGTATGCATACTATTTCGAGCTGAAGGCAACCAGGACTCTGTGGAGGCTCAATAGAAACTTCTGCCCTTCTTAACTACCTAGAAGAATTTAAATTAAGGGCCTTGTCCTTAACAGGAGATTATGAGAGAGATAACCTTCTTTTGACCTATCTATAGGTCAAGACAAACTTCTAATTACTGAATATCTTCTCTTATCATTCTCAATGACCTTCCTCTCTTCTGAAGCCTCAAGGCGATCCTCAACTCAGAATATCACATATACCTAAATTTTTCCTTTCTATCTTTGAATCTCTCATGTTTGTAGGTTCTCTGACTGTCATGTATGTGAAGTTTCCACACATATGTATATATAATTAAATTTGGTCATTTTATCTTGCTTGTCTATTTTATGTCTATTTAATTATTAGAACAGCCAAAAGAACCTGAGGGTAGAGGAAAGTTTCTTCTTCCCCTACTGTTTACCACTTGGACTAATCCTGTAATTTTACAGATTAGGAAACAGAGATTAAATTCTTATGTCATTTACACAGTTAATTAATGGCAGGTCCAGAACTGAATTTGGGGTGTTGATTTCTGGGGCCATGCTCTTGCTTGTACCTCTGTACACACTGTTTTGAGTAGTTAACTAAAAGTCTCTAGAATAAGATTATTATCAAAATTCAGTTCCTTCGTAATAGAGTATATATGAAATACATAGATCAAAATGGTTGAGATAAAGAATACTAGTCATAAATATTTCAGGATAAAAATACCACCTTATAATGGAAATATTTTTACTAGCATTTTTATATATGCAAATTTAAAAGAAACTAAAGGTTAAATTTAAAGCAGCTCTATTAATTTTAAATCCTATCTAATAACCTCATTATACATCTATGAACCAGTTGTAAATATATTCATGCTAATAAACCCACAAGGGTAGAAATGATTTAGGAAATTATAAATATATATGAAATGAACACTGATTTATTTTTTTTACCTCCAGCATGGTTTGATATGGCCTCTTCAGATTCAGGATGTGCAGATTTCCAATAATTGGCAAAGGTCTGGGTCCTGGAGGAAAATGTTGCTTAGAAGCTTTAGTCATGAAGATTTTAATATTTAAAAGAAAAATAAGAATCAGGCTCAGAACTGGAAGTATGATGGAAGAATCCAAGCCACTCATTATCTTTAAGTGGAAGTAATTATTAAAACAATAGAAATCTTTGTGATTACAACCAAACAGAATCAGCAGCTTCCAGTGCAAATCAAAAATGTGAATCGGTTGCTCCTGGTACTTGTTCTAACCTATAGGCAACCATCTATTTTATAATTAAAATGAATCAAGCCCTACACTGTGTGTGTGTGCCTTATTTAAACTCCTTTGCTCTTGCTCCTTTTTCACTTCTCAGTTCGAACATGTTCTATCCAATAGAGTCTGGAGGGATTTTCTTTTCATGTAAAACAGGGATTAGTCTTAAAATTTCAGAGAAATACAACATGTTTAATCCTCAGTGTGAAATCTATACTTTTATAATACAATTAATTGTACTGTTTGCTAAGATGCACCAGAATTTGTTGAATGACAGTGTTATACCAGGAATTTCAAGGTTCTTATATAATGGTGAGCTCATACCCTTTCACTCTCCAAAAAAAGTCTTATAAGAATCTCAGCGCCATGGAGAGCACTGATTTTTTAACCTAATGAATGCTATGTGCGGATCCCAGCAAGATATTCAAACTCTTTGAGTCTTAGTTTCTTTATTTTAAACTGAGGAAAATAATAGTACATAAATTGTTGAATTATTGTGATGGATTAAGAATTAACAGATATACATACAGCTAGTGATATCTACTTAAAATTTAACACCTGGCATTCCTAATTTTTCTCACTCTTTCATTCACTAACAAGCAATTTCATTTGTTTATATTTGTATTCCCTTCCATAAGAGTTAATTTAAAAAATATTTTCTGTCACCATTTTTTTTACCTTTTTGTGCTATTGACTTTTTATCGTGCATTTGAGAGATAGCTCATTCTAGTTGACTTACTCAAGAAAGAAACTTATCTTTCCATTTTGTGTTTGAATGACTATACATAAAGAACTAGATTAATAGATTAAACTATCCTTAATATATCACCTTCTTGATAATAGAATAGCAAATAACAATATTTCCTCAAGGTTTTACTAGTTGCCATCGTATTATGTGTTTTTTAGTTTATCATTTGTTTCCTCCAAGGAATTTAAAATTCTTGAAAGCAAGCACTTTTTTTTTTTTTTAAACCTACTGTGAAATCTTTAATATCTAGAACAGTGCCTGGCACTTAATCAATTTAAATTAGTGAATAAATGAAGGAATAAATGAATGATTGAAGTCTTTTGAATATTTTGTTTTCTCGAGAGTCATTCCTAGTAACAGAATTTGGGAGAACCAAGTGACTATATGTACGAAATTCTGTCATTTGATAGGTAAGGAAATTAAGACCCAGAGAGTTCATATTTAGTAAGGATCATATAGCTTTTTCTAATAGAGCTGCAAGCAATTAGGACTTAAGTCTGCTCCTGTTACAATGCTGCTTAAGCTGTATGGCTTAATGACACGATAATAAATATTTTGTACACAGCTATTTGACTCCTCTGCTTGGCATGGCTTTGGACTGCCAGATTCTAGATAACCCTGTTTGGCAGGCTCTAATGAAAACATTCTTGAGTCGAGTGTTGAATATTTGAATAGTCTAAAAGAGGCAGCTGCAGGCACAAAACAAAGGGCAGTATTTTTTTGCCTGAAAAATGAATGTTAGTTTCAGAGCCATCTGTTCAACGACATCCTTACTTAACAGTGTTACCATTAAATAGGGTCATTTTCTAAAACAAGGTTTGGAGGGAGAGACAAAGAGAGTTCAATCAAACCAAATGGGGATGTTATCAGAAGTTAAAATGACTTGATTCTTTCCAAATGCACTACATATAATAGGCACTACAATATGAAATAATAGATCCTAGTGATGCTGTTATTATTCCAATATTACAAATGTAGAAACTGAGGCTTTAAAGTCTGCCAAGATCACATAGTTGGTAAGTGAGAGAACTCAAGTTTCCCTGATTTCAAAGCTCTTAATATCTATGACATATTGCCACTTCCCAATATTGGGAATTTACATACACACACATCTGGCTCTGATGAATATAGCACCTGGAAATTTGATGATAGCTAACTAACAATCAAAAAATACAGTCAGAAATGTTTTTTGATTGCTCTGCTTCTGAGCCGGTAAAGAAAAATGCTGAATATACTTACCTTTATTTTGGGGGATTTGAGTTAAGAAAGCTGGGTTTTTGTTTTTGTTTTTGTTTGTTTTTGTATACTTCTATTAATTATTGAGAGAGGGGTAATGAAATTTCTGACCCTAATTGTGGATTTACCTATACCTCTTTGTAGTTCTATCCATTTTTGCTTCATGTAGTTTGAAGATTTGTTATTAGGGTCATAAATATTTAAAATTGCTATGTTCTCTTAATTAACCATTTTATTATTATGCGATTACTTGTTTATTTCTCCTCATAGTCTTAATAGTAAATTTATTTTGTCCAATATTAATATAACTTTCCCAGCTTTTTTTTTATGACTGCTGTTAGTATGGTATATCTTTTCCTCATCCTTTCACTTTAAGCCTATTTTTTTCTTTGTATTTAAAGAACATTCTTCGAAGGCAGCATGTAATTGGGTCTTGTATTATTTATTTAATCTGACAATCTGTTTTTTTTTTTTTAATTTGAGTGCTTAGACCATTTATATTTGATGTTATATGGTTATTTTTTTTTCCATTCCTCATCTATTCTTTGCTCTCTTTTTCTTGTTTTTCTGTCTTGTTTTGGATTTAGTATCATTTTTGTTTGTTTTTGTATTTTTAGAAATTGATTTTATCTTTTTTGCTGGCTTATTAGCTATAACTTTTTTTCGTTATTTTAACAGTTGCTTTAGAGTTTTAGTATACACCTTTAAGTTATCACAGTTTATCTTCTAATGATATATCACTTATTTAGAGTATAAAAACATCTAATAGTATACTTCCATTTCTTTCTTCTGGGCCTTTATGCTATTTTTCTCATATATCTTACTTTATATATGTTATAAACCCTAGAGCACTTTTATTTTTGTTTTAAGTCAATTATCTTTTAAAGAATTTAAATATTAACAAATTTTAAAAAATTATATACTTACCCAAGTAGTTACCATTCCCAGTGCTCTTCATTCCTTTCTGTATTATATTTCCATCTGGTATAATTTTTTTTCCTGCCTGAAAGACTCTTTTAACATTTCTCATGGTGAGGTCTTCTGGTGACAAATTCTTTCATGTTTTATGTCTGCAAATGTCTTTATTTTTCTTCTAGGTTTGAAAGATTTTCACTGGGTATAAAATTCTAGATGGGCAATTTTTAATTTCAGTACTTTAAAGATGTTGCTTTGTTGTCTTCTTGACTGCATTGTTTCTGATGAGAAATCTGTTGTCATCCTTTGTTCCTTTGTATGTAAGGCATATTACCGCTTTCAAGTTTTTCTTTCTCACCTGTTCTGAGCAATTCGATTATCATATGCCTTGGTATAGTTTTCTGCATGTATCTTGTCCTTAGGGTTAATTGAATTTCTCGGCACTGTGGTTTTATAATTTTTATCAATTTTGTAAAACTTTTGGCCATTTTTTTCTTAAATATATATATTTTGTGCCTTCCTTACTTAGGGGACTCAAATGACATGACTTCCTTTAATTCTTTTGAGTAGTTCTTTCCCTGGCCCCAGGTAGTTTTTTCCTACACATACACTAATTCGTACTCTGCTTAATATTCCAGGGATCCTATGTAGATCACAAGGATTCTCTTTCTATGTAGCTCCCTCTGGCACTCTGTTTTGCTCACTCGAGTTATATTGCCTCTTTGGACTTTCAGCAATACATTCTCAACTCAGGAGTCTTCTGGCCTTCACCTGTGTTTCCCCTTCCTGCACCACACCTGGGAACTCTCTTAAGGTATTAAGTTGGAGCTACAGTAGATCCGATCTCATTTGTTTTGCATCTTTCAGATATAACTGTGATTTGTTGCCTGATGTCGAATGTCTTGTCATATATATATATTTTTTCCCATTTTTGTTATTGTTTGATTGGTTCAGGTGGGGGGGGCGGGGGGGGAATTTTGGTCCCTGTTAATACATCTTAGGCAGAAGTGGAAGTTAGAAGATCTCTAAAATACATTATTAAGTAAAAATATAAATAATAGGCAAAGAGTATAAATAGTATGATTTCAATTGCACAAAGGAAAATAAATGTATCTGTTTATGTATAAACTTTTTAAAGAGTCTAATTAACTTGTTAATAGTAGCAACATCTATTAAGAAGAGTCGGGTATCTGGGAGGCGGTTAAGAAAAGGGAAGCTATCACTTATTTTTTAGAAAGACATTTGGTACTATTAGATTTTTTTGCTATATATCTGTCATATATGTATATTATTTTTATAATTTAGAAAAAGTTAGAAATTTTAGAAATCTGTTGCAGAGTTAAGGAAGCCGGGGTGAAAACAATTTAGTATTTTTCTTATTTCAGAATAAATTAGGACTGTGCATGTGTGTGTGGGTGTGATGTAGCAGGTTGGGATGGAGTATTAATTCTGGAGAAATACTGCATTTGCTACCATGCTTGCAAGTTGCTGGAGCATGGAGGGTCATCTTTTAAAGAACATAATTTTAATAGGATGAAGTATATTTGTTTATTGTTATTATTACTGTGAGTTTATTATGCACCTGCCCTATTATAAGCACTTAAGTGTATATGTAGAATAAACAATAAGCCTATGAGAATATTTCTATCACCATCTTTGATGATAAAATTGAGATAAAAATAAACCGTCTAAGCTTATATAACAAGAAAGAGAAAGAGTTGAGATCTAAACCTAGGTAGCCTCGCTCCAGAATCCATACTTTAATCACAACATGTCATTCCTCTCATACTTGTTTAAACATCCTTCTCAGCATTTAAAACTATGCCATAATAATATTATGCAATTCTGATTACAGAAAAAGCCTCTTTGTCTATCTGTTATTCATTGTCCTTAGCATTGTGATTTTGCAACCTTGAGGTATTTACAGGCTTAGATTTTGGTTCACTTCCATAGGCCTCCATGGCATGGGAACCACCTTGATCTAATGGCCTCCTTGTTTAATTAATTTAATAAACTTCATGTTATTTTTCTTGCCATGTTCTTCCTTAGTGTAAATTTGAATCTAATTTTACATATACAAATATAACCCCAAATCTAGAATCTGTCAAATAAAAGACAAATCTGGATTTAATAAGCAGAGACTTAATTCAAAAAGATTACTGCAGAAGAGGGAAAGAGACTGTTGTGATGGTGAGAATGTTGATTATAATAAGGTATGCAAGTATCTTGAGAGTATAGAAAGGAGTAAGCAAAACCAGAAAGAATAGGATGTGTGGAAGTGGGATGAAAGGGTGGTGTGATGGAATAGTAGGTCAGAGAATATTTTTTCCTGAGGCCAGCCTTTTCTCAGAAGTGGTTGTATGCTGGCTGATGCTGGGGGTAGACCAAAGTTTAGGGCCCTGGAGAAAGGAGAGAAGCTTAACTCATTTGGCTAATAAGCATTTTGTTTCAATTGACCAGTGGGACAAGTAGTTAAGGTAATAATTGATGAGACAAATAATGGTGTGGAGAGGGGAAAATATCCCCTCTCTTTTCTTTTAATTCTTCTGGCTGGTCTAATAATCAAATTGACATGAGATAGACTAACGGGAGAAAAAAAAGTATTATATAAGTACATACAAAAGTTCTATAAGAATATGGGACCTGAGTTCAAACCGGGCAGTTGAAACTTATATGTCATTTTGAACTAAGGAGAAAGTGGGATAATGGTTTGGAGTTCGAAGGCAAGGTAAGCAATTCACAGGTAGGTGAGAAGGAGCAAACTTTTGGTAAACAAATTCCTGCTGGGTCACCCTCAAAAAGTGAGACACGGGCCACACTGAGTTCATGCTATGCTAAGGTGATATCCCTTCCTGGGGCAGATTTTGCTATCTGAATTCTTTTAGACAGGTAAGGGTGAGGTAAAAGCCTCCTTTTGAGTCTTTCATTTCTTAAAAATAACCAGCTTAAAATAATCAATATCTCAATAAGGCATATTGTGGAGTGGCAAGCTTTGCCCCGCCTCAATGAGAATTTGAAGGGTCTGTACCTGACCTCATCATAGTTAAGTAAAGGGTTTTTGTGAATCGTATCTTAGTCATAGACAGAAGGGTTAGCTTCTTTGACTTTTCCTTTTCAGGAGCACAGGGTTTATGTAAATTCGACCTTTTCAAATCCCTATTATCTAATAATTGGCATGTTATTAAAAATTTATTTAGAACTAGAGAAAAAGACATTAGAGAATAAAGATTCCCAGATATGCATTTATTCACCAACCTTTTATTATAAGGCTTTCTTTTGAGTTTGCAGATTAAAACTTTTAATCTTCTTCCTGGCAATAACTACACAAGAAGTATATTGTCTAAAATGGTTGGCTTCAGGTTCTTTAACGTAAAGAAACTTGACAAGCATTCTGAATGAAAAGTCTTTCTAGATTTTTATATTGTTTACTTTCTAGTCTTTATTAACATAAGTGAGCACTGAATTGGATGTTTTAGAATAGCTTCACATAGGCAAGTGACATTGTTCAAATAATTATTAAGTAAATTGATAACATATAATTGTTTAAAGTCTGGCCGTTGCTCTCAGCTCCTGAGAGGAAGCTTCTAAGTCCTTGGAATGTCCTGCTTGATAAAAGTGCATTTGTTTACCTGGAGACCTTGGAACACCTAGATGGTCTATGCTAACAATGTGATTTATGATGTGGTTTGGGCAATGTGGTAATAGCTCAATATCTGGAAGGGTGGATAAAAATGTCAACCATGTAGGGGGTCACCAATGTCTATATGACTAAGCCAGAATGAAAACTCTGGCAATCACATGATTTTCCTGGTTGGCAGTACTTCATGCATGCTGCCACGTATCACTGCTAGTAATAAGCCTTGTTCATTTGGCTCCATTGTAATAGGACAACTGGAAGATAGTGTCTGGAACTTTCCTAAACCCTTTCTTATGTGCCTTTTCTCTATTTCCTTTTACTGTAATAAATCGAAACCATGAGCATAATGGCTTTTCTAAATTCTGTGAGTCTTCTAACAAATTCTTACACCTGGGGGCATCTCAAAGTTTGCACTTTCTAATAAGTTCAACATAGAAATTATCACTCATATTAACTACACCTATAAAACATAAGTGAGTATTGAATTGAATTGGGCATTTTAGAAAGGCGCTATATTGGCAAGCTGCTAAAATTGCATCATTCAAACAATTATTAAGTAAACTGGTAACATGTAATCATTTGAATATTACGATTACAGTAATAGACTAGACAATTTACATAATGCCGTGAGTTGAGTTAAGTGGATGTCAGTAAAGTGAACTTTACCGTATCTTGGTTAAGAAAATTATGAGAAGGCCTGCTTTTGCTCACTTTAGAGACATGAATATTTAGCTGATCATTATGCGTGATATAATGATATTTTAAAGGGATCTTTTACTCAGGATCTTTTGAAGATATTAAAAGGACTTGTTCAGATTACTGAATCTATAAACTGTAATATAAAATAGTTACAATTTAGGGGCATATTTATGATTAATAAACTTGAATAAATCATGAGATCTGTTATAAATTCTCATTTCCAGCTCAATAAGAACTGTTGATAATTATTAAAAAGTGCTTCTAAGAGAACAGTTTTTAATTAAACTAGATTCTTCTTAGATCAGATCCTAGAGATACTTCTATGACTCCTACTTGTCTCATCTTACATATACTTATATTTTGCTTTAAGGTACTTTGCCCTGAGATTTTTAACTTTGCCTATGCATTTATTCAAAGAATAAGTGGAGAGGTTTTCATCAATTGGTTTATATGTGGTTTATCTTTCTCTACTATGAATTAAGTGCTGGCTGTTTTGTTGGAGCTCCAGAGTAATGGAGCTCCCTGCTTATGTAATCTGATCCCTGATCCCCTCCTTGACAGCATTTTTCTCTGTAAGAGTAGTGTGCTCCATCTGTCATCATCACGGACATGTAAAACTCATTTTGGACTAAAAAGTCACTTTATGTTTGAAATCAAGAATAAAATGAATTTTCCTTAATGCATAGCACACTAAACATCCATCGCATATTGAAGCAGCAACTTGTGAAGTGATATTTTTCCATCACTTCATGCTCCATTTTGGGTATATTACACTAGAAATTTGGGAAGATGGCTGGTAATTTGTCCTGGCTCAATATAGATGTAATCCCTGTCTTCTTCTATAAGATTAACAGGCTTTTCCAAAATAGAATAGAGCTAATTCCATAATGCAAACCCCGAAGACAGAGTTATCCCAGAGTGAGAGGTCACTGCTCTTTATTTTTGTGACAAAAAAATTGCAACTCTTTCTCTCTTTTTTTTTGGTCTCTTTTCTTTTTCTCTTTTAATAAACAGCTGAGTTCTACATCCATAGGTGTGGCAGAACAAGGTGAGGGTGATACGATGGTTCAGATCCGGACATGTTGTTGGAGCCTGAACAGTGTAAGGAAAGTGACTATGTTAGAGGGCTGCTTTGCAGGAGAGACTGAGCCAAGCAGAGTGAGAAGAGTGACCACTTAGAAAAATGGTCTAGTATGGGTTGTCATAGCCTAGTGCAGGGTGAAGTGGCATCCATACAGAGGGACCCTGGTAATGAAGTGTGGGTGTGAGGAGGCCATCTGCATGGAGCATGAAGCAGTGGTGGTATTGAGAGATT
This sequence comes from Pteropus medius, assembly GCF_902729225.1. Taxonomy (NCBI): domain Eukaryota; kingdom Metazoa; phylum Chordata; class Mammalia; order Chiroptera; family Pteropodidae; genus Pteropus; species Pteropus medius. The sequence goes on along the minus strand of NW_024354500.1, from coordinate 34,097,763 downwards.
GACTACATATAGGAATTTGATCAATCAAGCACACATATTAAGGATATAGGAGTCAAGTTTATCACTTTTGGAGAAGGAAGCTCCAAATATAGAAAATAAGAAAATAAGAATGAATTCCGAAGTGTTGCATTAGAATTGGAGATGTTTGTGTGAACTTGTAGTTTTGCAGAGTCAGTTCTGCTATAATATGACATACATTTCCTAAAAGCTGTCATATCATGCAAAAATCACGCAATAAAAACCACAGAGTTTATGGAAAAATTAGGTTGGAGCAAGTACTTCATTAGTGATACATTTAAAAAAAGATTAGAACATAATAAAAATGAAAGCACAGAGTACACATGTTAAATGGATAAGAAATACATAAATGCTATAGTAAATATGGCCCTTGACCTTGAAAAGGACTAGAATTTTGCTTATGGAAGTAGGTGTCAGAAGAATTACAGCTTCTGTGTTATTGTTAACCGGTGGAAGAAGAGTTATTTGTAATCAGACAGAAAGTTGTAATACCACGTGAGATGGGTGTGACTCATAGCACTTGATGAACTGAAGTAAATGGTAGATGCTGGAAGTGTGTATGTGTGCATGTGTGTGTGTTTTGTGTACAAGGCTTGGTTCAACTGAATGCAATTTTATGTGTTCATATTGTTTCCTGAAAATGAAATCATGCTTCAGCAAACACAAAATTTTTGCTATGCTTAAATTGTTCCTAAATATGTCAGTTGAATTGGCACAAATTCATATTCTCAAACAAGTGTCAAAATAGAATTCATTTTTACAGAAATATATATTGAAATAATTATAGATACAAATGCAGACATTCACTCAGATTTATATTTCCTATTTCCAACCATTGAGAGGGCTTTGGAGAGGCAAAATTGCAATAGCAATGAGCATATTTAGCTTTCAGATCTCAGAACCTAAATACCACCAAAAAGAACCAGGACTTAGAGAAATGGCTGATTCCAGAGCTGGAACAGGTAAAGAATAAGATAAGCACACATCAGAAGGGCATAGAAACCAGCCTGAGTAGTTTCTCACTGGCCAAATCTCTGAAAATTTTATCATTACAATGAATAATGATTGTAACATATTATAAACAATTAAAATAAGAAATTATGAGTCTCTACTGATAAATTAGTAAATGAAAAAAATAAACGATTGGAGAGGGATGGGACATTTCACATCACTTTCTCAAACAATGATAATTACAAAAGTAAGAACAAGAAACAGGCACAATTTTCATCAATGATCAAAGTGAGCAATCATCAATCATGAAATAAGTTTGAATATAAGTTCCATTCTGTAGGATGCAATGAAAAGCACATAGGTTCACTTTTGCCACATTGCTGTTTAAGTTGTATAATCTGAATCTAATCGTTAGGAAACATAGAGCAAACCAAAATTGGAGACATTCTACAAAATAACTGGCCTATAATGTTCAAAAGTTGCAAGTTCTTGAAAGTCAAAGAAAGGCTGAGAAACTATTACAGACTGACTGAAGGACTAGAGAAAAATGACAAATAAATATAAAATGTGATTCTGAACTGAATCTTTTTGCTATCAAGAACATCATGGGAACATTTGGTGAAATTTCAATGGGGTCATGATTTGATAGTTGTTATGGACTGAATTGTTGTTACCACCCTTCCACCATACCTCAATTCATATGATGAAGCCCTAATTTCCAATGTGACCATATTTGGAGACAGAATGTGTAGGAGGTAATTAAGGTTAAATGAGGTCATAGGGTAGGGGCCTAGTCTCATAGGACTGGTGTCCTTATAAAAAGAGGAAGAGCATGCTCTCTCTCTATGCACACACACCAAAGAAAGGCCATGTAAGGACACAGAGAGATGGCAACCATCTGTAAGCCAGGAAGAAAGCACTCACCTGGAAACAAATCAGCCCCTTGAACTTGAACTTTCCAGAATTGTGAGAAATAAATTTCTGTTGCTTAAGCCAACCAGTCTATGATATTTTTTAATTGAAGCCCGAACAGACAATGGTCATAATTTAACAATGTTAATTTCCTGATTTTGATGGTTGTATTCTGATTGAGAAAATATTTTTTTCATAGGAAATATACACCACAGTATTCAGGAATAATGAGGTCTGAAACTTAAAATAGTTCAGGAAAAAGTTCTTTGTAGTATATTTCTTTTTCTAAAAGCTTGAGATTGTTTTTAAATAAAATTATTTTAAACACACACACACACACGCACACACACACACACAACCTCACAGAAGTTCTAGTTATTTTAAAGAGGTATTAGGCAAACTAAATATTTTCTAAGGACATTTGGCCTTGATTTAATAGGTTTAATTTCAGGGGTATAACAGAATAAAATACACAGGAGAAAAAAAAACACATTTGTCGATGAAAAAAATATCAACTAGCTAGTTTAGAATTTTTTTTTTTTTTTAAACCAGTTGACCTGTATATCCAAACAAACTTTCTGGAGTAGATTAGAGCTTTAATTACTGAAAGGTAGAAACAGAAGGGGAACCGAGACTCGGCTTTAGCACTTATTGCATGTGTGCTGGACATTGTGCTAATGAGCTCTCATATATTAAGCAAAATACAGCCCTTTTCCTAGTACATTGCTTTAAACCAGAAATATGAAAACTTGACCCTAAGAACAGGTAATGTACTCTTTCAGATTTATTTGTTTCTTGTTTATTATTTGTCTGTTTTTTTTTATTTGTTATTTGTCTATTCATTGAAACCATATCTTGTATAAAAAAAGGTATTTTTCAAATGGATTATTTTCAAGTTAATTACAGATATTCCTCTGTGACCAGGAAAATAACTTTTACTTCATTCGTCATTTTATCTGATTCACATATGGAAATCAGTAAATGGACAAAAATGTGAAGGGCTGATATTTTGATATTTTGATATTTTTTATTGATATAAATGAGCTTTGGATCTTAGGGGAAATACATCACACATGAATTCTATACTTTAAGGGTCAAAATATTCCCACAATATTCATCACTCAGTCAATAGTGACAGAATGCTCATCTTTTTTCTCTAGGTCTGAAGAAAGTCCATCAAGCCTAAAGCAGGCTGCTGGTTACATAATGCTAATATCTCTCTATTAATCTTTTCACTAATATCTGAAATTCTACCAATAGAGATTTATTTTTCTTTGCTTCTATGGCTTAATTTATAGAAAAAGTATTTGGGGTTGGTTGTTAAAAAACAAAATTTGAGGTCAGATCTAAGTTTGAATCCCACTTCTGTCATTTAAGAACTCTTTGAATTAATATAAATTCTTTAATCAGAATCTCAGCTTCTTCAGTGATAATGTATAACTCAAAGGTCCATTGTAAGGATTAAACTGGATAATTTATGGAAAAGTCTCTAGTTAATGTAAATACCTTAAAATTTTAAAGGAATATTAAGAGAATTTAATTCTAACTTTTTTTAAGTAACCCCAAATGTCTAAAATGTTGCTCTTTATCCTCAAAATAACTCTTCAGAGTAGGTATTATCTCTTTTTATAGATGACTAAAGAAACTCAAAGAGATAAAGTATTTTTTCTAAAGACACTTCAACAGTAAAAAACGAAGTGGGAATTAAATTCAAGACCTGGCACACTAATGGGCACCAAAAGAAAAGAGGACTTTATTCAAAGGGGACCTTCAGGATCTATACTTATTGTCAAATTAATTCTAGGAAGTGTCTCTGTCTGGTTAACAAGGCCAGGATGCATTGCTTGGAGACGACCATAGCTGCTTTTATTTAGGTTGGATAAATCTGGGATAACGACTCTACTGAGAGATTTTCAATGAGATTTCAAAATAAAGCCAGGATAAAAGCTAAGGTCGATAGTTGGAAAAGACTGGATTTTGTACCCCTAAAAAAGACAGCACCTAGGTCTAGGGGGGGGCATGGATAGAGGTCAGTGATTTTAGGAAATAAAGTACAGAGCGAAGAGATCTGACAGTTCATATTTTATATAACCAACTTCCCCTTGCTACTCTTCTTCTCTTCAAAATGACCTATCCCACCAACCCACATTCACATAAACACAACACACACACACACACGCACACACACACACACAAGCAACTTTTGTCTTCAAAAAGAAGAAAGTATTAATTGAACAGACTTCCGATCTTTCATTTCATGAGCAATGTGGTCTCCAGGGAAAAGAGTGTTGGCTTTATTTTTGGTAGAGTTGAGACTTAACTCAGTCTCTGCCTAGCTGTATGCTTTTCTTACATATTTCTTATTTTATGGCAAGTTTTCCTTCAGTGGCTGAATTATATTTAGATTTTCCTCTCCTCTTATCTACAACATTCTGTGTATGATACATTCTAGTACATTTCATACTTTAGTCTATCATTGATCCACTAATTATACTTTTGGCTGAGCTGTAAACATATATACATATATTTGAGGTCAAGAATTTTATTTTATAAGACTCTATTTACAGAGTCAGTACTTAGCATGTACATAATAAATTACTGAATAGACAAGTAATTGAATAAATCAAAAAAATGCTTTTCCTTCTTCAAAGCTAATTTTCTTTGTTCATTCAATTTATATCCACTCATCCACTGAACAAACATCCCTTAAGCACGTACTCTGTTCAAGATGTGAGGGTTATAAAGAAAAAAATGAGAAGTATTAGCTCTTAAGAAATTTACTTTTTCATCTTAAAAAGGAAAATGTAACATTATCAAGTTGTAAAGTACGTGGAATGACATCTTTATGCCTTGTTTAAATGGGGGTGATGGGAGCTTGAATGTATCCTTCCCAACCTCATCCTACAACTCTAATCAAACTATGGGACCTGTCCTGAGCTAAGCAGTGGCTGGGCCTGGGGGATGTGAGGCTTTTTGCTTATGGGAGGAAAAACAGAGCTGATAGAGAACTTCCATCCTCTGTCTTGGAGGAGAGTTTGGAGGCACTTGATAGAGACCCAAGGGGCAACTTGATAGAGAGGCACTTGATAGAGACCCAAGGGATCTGGGTAATACTGGTTTGCAGAGATTTGTGAATTCTCGGGAAATGGTGATGTATTTTCCTGATTGAGGGTTTCTCAGATGACAGCAGGTTTCTCTTTTCCCCCAGGAACTTTGGGAGGATTGAGCAGATGCAGTGAGACCCTCCTGGCCCTGATTCTAGAAGAATACCAATCTTTGCCACTGAAAAGACTGAACAGAGAGGCTTCTTCAAGCATCAATCTACAGGAATTATATCTTGGCATTGGACAAATCTCTGACCCATTTTATCAGACATTGCCTTCATTCTCAAGATTGTTGCCACCCAAGATATCTCAGCAGCTGGAACCTAACGTTCTTCCACTGCCATCACCAATAAATAGACACCGCCTACCTAAGACGTCCCAGCATCCAAAGTGAAGAGAATCAAGAGAACACAAAATAAATGGTTTCTAACAAAATAGAGCTATTGGCAAAGTCTACCCCTAGGTCAGCAGAGTTCTCTTACCTTGTATAATGAACAGTTAAAGACAATAGAAAAGATGGCTGGGGAAGCATAAAAATATCTCAGCTTTCATAAAACTGAAATTGTAGTTAATAATTATAGGCCAATCTTTCAGATTTAGATAAGAACAAAGAATAACAAAAATTTCCTGAAATTGATCTAAGTAGATCTTAAAAATTAGCTAGTTAACATAAATATTATTATTTGACATCTTAAACTTTTTTTTGAGGTGGGGGGCAGACAGGGTCTAAATAATGTTATTTAAGTGTTGACAAAGCTGGGCTAGATTTCGACCTTGAATTTGAACAAAAGGAACACCCTAATTCTCAATATACAAAATCATAAAAACAATTAAAGAGATTCAAGCATAACACACACATAACATCTCAACTTTGCTGGACCTATAAATATGGACTATAATTTGCAACAAACAAACAAACAAATCGATAAATAGGAGAAACAACACCTCTGTGAAAACAAATGAAATAAAGAGAGGAAAGAATAGATTCGGAAAACAGATCCAGTCAACTTTCTATGTGAATAACAGGGGTGCTCAAAGAAGAAAAATGAGGAGATAAAGAAGAAGAAGTTATTAAACAGTAGAGGGAAGTTTATCTGAGCAGAAGCAGATGCAAATCTTCAGATTAAAATGCTTCAGTAAATTTCAAGCAAGAAAGATTTTTAAAAAGACACATATTATTGTGAATAAAGACCACTAACTCAGAATTTTTTTAAAAAGTAAGCCTTTACTATTTATAAGAACTGTATTACAGGAGGGCAGGAGAGAGTGTTCACAAATCAGAGGTTGATGATCATCACAACCCAGTTCTTTAGCACATCAAAATTACAGGCTTTTAAAAAATATCTGAGTGTACTCAAGACCCTCTAAATTTTGCCTATGATGAGCACAGAATGAGGGGTCTCAGGACATCCTGAGTGAAGATGATTCTTTATGATGCTCATCAAGGGAGGGTACAGTGGGCTTTACAAGTGAGCATATTTCAAAAAGCCCATATGAAAGAGAAACTGAAAGGAGTCATCTATTTAGTAAAATATTTAAGATCTGTAAATAAATTATACTATTTATCCTGAGGAATAAAATATTAAATAATTTACTGTTGTAATTTTTAAGTTCTAGCATTCAAGAACTGGAATTCTGTCAACGATGGCAAGGGTGATTTCCTAATTAATACTTTGGCACATCTTGGCAAGATTCCAGGACTCCAGAAAATAAAAGAAAAATCTAAAAAGCTTCCCGAGAGAAAAAAAGTATTTGATTTCTGTAGAAATAGTTTTATATGACAATGTCATTTACCTTTTCTAAAACTCAGTTGTTTAATACTTTTACTATAGCATGAAACATTAACTTGATGTTTTATAGTAAATATATAGTAAGTAACAATCTATTTGGATTGATATGGACTAAGTATGAGGGGTGTGTGTGTGTTCATGTGCATATGTGCCTGTTACTAAAATGAATTCTAACCACCAAAGACTTAATTTTATAATAACATTAATCCACTGAAATTTTATATAAAATAGACTTTGGTCAGGCAGAGTTTGAACTCTGTTGCAAACAGTACACATACAAAAGAAATTAAGCATAATAATATTTGAGCAAAGACATAACATTACTAATTTGACCATTTTTTTAAATCAAGAAAACACTACCAAACACACTCATATTACTACTTTATATACATTTATTTTTCATATTTCTTATATAGCTTTTTACACACATTATTCTTTCACTGACTTCAGTTTCATAATCTTTGGGACTGAAGACATAATACCTACATTTAAGAAACTGATATGATTAGAAAGTATTCACTTCTTTGTAAATCTGCCTCCATGGGGGGGTGGGAAATACATGAATATACAGGAAGTATTCACACTGGCAAGAGTAGTCTGGGAGTGCTGAATAGGATCCATTTGACCATCTGTTTTATGAGTCATATTTCTTCAACTAAACAATCAGTGAATATCAAGAGACAGCACCAGATTATATTAGGATATTTTACACTGGACATTAGGGGCTCAGGGTCTTCCATTCTGGTCCATATTCTTCTTGGATGCTTTTCGTTTATTTAGATTTGACTCTAGATAGTGGGAAAGGAAGGTGAGGCAGAGGAATGGTATTTAGACTTCAAGTTCCAGCTGGTTTTGGCTGCCATGTTCATGAAAACAATTGTCACCTTCTTTCCACCAAGGTACCTTGAAAGAAAACAAGGTTAGGGCATTTTATAGTTTCTTTCACTGGGCCTGTCAGAGATTAGTATCGAAAAAAAGATATTTTCTGTAATTAATATCTAAGCTTAGAAAGAGATGGGAATAAAAATTGTTTGAGTTGGGGAAAAATAAAAGAACAAAAATATTTACCCCACCCACACTGACTATATTCTCTTTTTCCCAAGCCTGTTCTCCTTGAAAATCTTGTTGAACATACCAAAGCATCTATCACTCTTAACCTTTGCAAGGGAATAATTTGGGAGAAAAAATGTCAATGAAGAAAAGAGGTAGAAACTGGAGGGTGAAAAGAAGCTGATGTTTTGTTATTCACAGAAACTCCTGTGTACTCACTGAGATTCTTCAACCTTCCATGTTTTACCAGTTTTTTCCTACTTTTCCATATGGTATAAAATTTCACTCCACTGCCCAGGATCCTTATTATTTTTAAGAGTACATTTTTTATAACTCTCAGAGGAGCGAAAGGCTACTTGCATTAGTCTTTTCTTCATCTAATGTCTGCTTTAGAAAATAGTGTAACTTGTGATTTGACCTGTCTAGACATATTGTCTTAATTTCTCTCTATAAATTGAGCTCACTCAATTTCATCACACAGGTGCTACACACACATCTAGGCTTGAGGTGAGCAAAACTTTCACTAGTGGAGTCGTCATTTATATCCATATTTAGAACACTGTACAGTACCTCCCAATAAACAGAATCATCATAGCAGTTCTGGTCAAGTGGCTGTCCCCAGATGGGTAACTTTAGAATTAAACCTGTGAAGGTGGGGAGAAAATAAGTCATGTCATGATGCTAAATAGGAAAACCTACTTGCATAGTAGTTAAATAGTCTAAAGTAATTACTGTTATAAAATCATCTCCTAGAGCTTACATGATTACTGTCAGAAGTTCAGAACATTTTTACATTTATCAATCAATATGATTATTAAATTATGCTGAGAGCATGAGGTACAAGGAAGTGTTTACTTTTATACTGACCTGTGAATATCCCTCCAACAACTGCAGTTCCGATAGAAGAACCTAGTGCTGCTGCTTGCATGGCCCAGGTAGACCTAGGAAGCCAAAATAAAAGAATCTTGTTTTTTTGCAGGAAGCCAGCAAACAAATCTCACTCGAAGGTGTGGATGCCTGCCACCTTCCGGCCAGAATGCAGTATTACACACAAATAACCAAACATTTATTACACTTTTCCTTTTATTTCATATATTTATTTTCTTTGAAACTCTTGAATGATGTAAAAAAAAAATCTTATAAGCACTTAAACTAGAACCACCCTTTTCTTCAAAATGATAAAAAGATCTTCCTTAGACAAGGTTTAGTATTTTCTAAAAATGTGGTACCAGGTTTTGATCTGTGACCTGATTCATTCAACAAATACTTATTGAGTACTTGCTTCTCACCAGCTTCTCTTCTAGGCACTGAGGACCAAATAATGCACAAAACAAACATGAGCTTCAACCTCTCCTCACCCAATCCCCAAAGAAATAATCGTAATGAAATTTAAAAATCAGTAAGGTCAGAAAAGCTCATTTTAACATATATTGTAGAGATAACTCATTGAAGATTTTAAAGTATATCTTTATATGTCATCTTAGAAGTAGTTACCTTAAAATGAAATGAGTAAAAAATACCTTATAATCTTGGGAATGGAAGAATGTAATAATAAGCTATTGAAATGCATAAGGGTGTTACATGAGTGACAAACACACTAGGCATGTAGGAATCTCCTTAGCATAGGGCCTCACCTTTAGCAGGCAATTAGTAAACAGTTGTTCAAAGATTGAATGAGTGACTGCAGAAAAGCAAACAATTGGAAAATGAGAGCGTGTTAGTGTTTCATCCTCATCATTTAAAGAAAAGAATGTACAAAATAGATTTTTTTCTCTTTACTTGAAGAGATTAAATTTTTCAACTATATAAAAAAATTATAGAAGTAACACATGATGAATATAAAAAATATTAGAAACCATAAATTAAGAAAAAAAAAGAGAAAAAGTTTAATTTCCCTCAAATCTTATCACTATAAAAATGTAAAATATAAAACATATATTTTTATAAAAATTCAATCACGTTATAATACTAACGTTTCCATTGAATCTTAATGTCCTTTTATGTTAGTAAATGTAGATCTGGATCAAAATTTTAATTGCTACAGAGTATTACACTGTGTAAATATACTGTAATTATAGTTTTATAGGTTGGATATTTAGGTTGCTTCCAACACTTTATATTTTGTAAAATATAAAGCTGTGAGAATACATCCTCTTACGAACACTGTGAACTTGTTCAATAATTTTCCTAAAATGATGTGTATCTAGAAATGAGATTTTTAGTAAAAATTAATAAGCCACTTAAGGGCTTTTCCAAATTGAAAATTGTCAATTCATCTCCTCATTTCTTTAGTCACCATTTGGTATTATTATTTATTTAATATTTATCAATTTGATAACTAAGAAATTAGTAACTCATTTTCATTTGCATTTCTTTGATTACTAGTGAGGTTGCATATTTAATATATACTTATTTTTTTTTATTTTATCATGCTTGATTTGCATTAAAAACATTTTGGTATTGGGTCTTAAAATTCTGTTAGATCCTGGAAAAAACTGAAAGAAAATGTGAATATTTCTAAGATTGTCTTCCAAATTTGCAAAAGGGGTAAAAAAGAAACATATAGAAAAATGAGTCAGCTATACACCTAAAGGAAGAAGCAAACTTTCTATTCAGTAGAAAAATATGATTAAGTAAGTTTTTCAAATATTTATCGTTACTGGTCTCAACAGGGTTAAATTTTAATCTGCTAAAATCTTAGAGAAGATTTTTCTTTTCAAATTATACCACTCTAGCCAGTGGTCATCTTGGGACATTTTCAAATACACATTCACCTTCTCTTCATGCTTGCAATTGGCTTTAAAAACTGATATTTTCTTCCTTCTGATTTACTTTCTGATCGATTTGTACTCTATGATCTTTGTAGCTGTTTTGTACAGATGGTACTCATAAAAAATTGTTTCAACCGCCTTGCTTAAAAGTGACAAACCTGATGGTTTATGACATTACTTTTATTCTCCAGGATTTGATGAGAGCTGTTCTTCCTCTGGCCATTTAAATAAACACTATGCCCACTTTGGGAAGAGTCTAGGTCTGCTAGGGATTTTAGAGAATAAATAGTACTACTCTGCTTTTGCAGAAGAGGAAGCAGAACCAGAGAAGTTGAGTGATTTGTCAAAGGTTGCATAACTAGTTAGTAGTAAAGTCGGAGCCATCTGCCAATTTTCCTGATTCTCCAGATCCAACGGCTTTCTGCCTTATGCTAACTCATTCTCCTTTGTATGGATTGGACTGAAAGGACTGCTCAGTTCATCACATATGTTCATATGTCCCATTTTGTGGGGTCAAGTAAAAGAGTAAGACGATTGTAATCTGACTCTGATTATCAAATGGCCTTATCTGCTAGGAGACAGTTGCCTATGGTAGAGTAATTAAATTAACACTGTTAATTTACAAAAATCCTCCGCAAATATTAACGTTAGTAAAGACACATCTTCCAATCCATTTTATTCCCTCAGTTATGTGTATTTTTGGCTACGATAAGGACAATACTTAGGAACTGTGGTCTGGACTGCTAAAGAAGCAGCTCCTTCATCACCGGATTTCACAGAGTGAGAGAAAACATCATCAGACGTGGTGGGGGAGGGGCCGAGAAAACCCTGTTCTTTCACTCACTTGTCAGACACTCCCATGGCTACTGCCGCAATGCCCGCAAGGCCTCCTATCACACCAGGCAAACCATGCAAGTTATGAACCCCGCATGTATCTTGGATCCTCAGTTTAGTAGCAAAAAGTGGCTAAAATTGTAAAACAAAGGGTTATTATTTTGTTAGATATACAGAACTCTATAACTAAAGTAAAAGATCATGCAGGAAAAATTCTACTTACAGTCCACTTCTCCATCTGTATCTAAAACCCACTTCAATCGAAGAAACTGAATACATGGATGGCGAAACTCCTCATTTCAGTCTTTAGTAGTTAGATTTGAAGGTGAGTGATCTCAAGTCTTATGCCTTCTTACCTACTGGCCTTATCTTAAATGCCCTTAAAAGGGCATAAGGTCCTTAATTATACAAAACAAACACCAACAACAAAAACTTTAATGGAACTGCCTTGAGGAAAGTAGCACAAGTATTTAACATTCAATTCATACTAAGTTATAAACAACTGATATTGAATTCTTTCCTGCTACTCAAAAGAAGTCAGGAAAAAGCAGAAATCACTGGACACAAATGCAAGTCGTATCTTTGACAAGAAGGCAAATGATGCCCCCAGACAAGGAGAAGTGCTTATAAAAAGGGTTTTCATAGCTTTTCTATGCTGGTGGGATGAGAGATGATGGTGCAGATACAAAGTTTGACTTAGAGCATCTGTCATACTTACAGTCAGAAACTTAAATCCAAGCACAGAGACCATTCCTGCAGTGCTCCCAATGATCATAGAAACGCACAGGCTAATGTCCATGTCCGCACAAGTGCCCACAGAAACCCCTCCAGCAAGGGTTGCATTCTGAATATGAACCTGTGTGAAATACAGAAACATGAATGAAGTGAACCGAATGAGGCAAAGTTCAGAAGGATGGAAGGAATCTAGGGTTCGATGGACCCCATGACACATTCTTCAGTTGCAAGGACTATTATTTTGAAAAACAGGATTCTTTGTAATTATAGAAGGCCTTTCTTCTAAGCAGTTGAGATTTGATATCTTTCTTGCCAGGATTTCTTGGTAGTGTATGAGTGATCAGGTTAGTGAGACCAGTGTGGGGAGGGATGCGGGGAAACCAAAAGAAGTTGTAGTAGAAGGGCGGAAGTGTATAGAGCAATTATTCTAGCAGCATTTTGTCTGCTGATGCAATATTGATATTCCAATACTGAAAGAGAGAATGTGGAGATATCTAAGTATACACATTACACATGAAAGACAAGAGCTTTCACAAATGTCACTGTACTGAGAACATTTGAGGATAGAGGAAAGAGTCACTAATTTCTCTTTACAAGAATTCCACAGAAAAATAATATTTCATCTATTCTGCCTGAAAGAAAAGGTTCTCAGTACTTTTACATGAGAACCACTGAGCTGTACATGTTAATTTTTTTCAACTTTCTCTTATGAAACCATTAGTAGAAAATTGAAATAACATGTCCTTTAGCTATGCTTGAAAAAAATGACAATATCCTTTTCTTCCACCAGGTTAGAAAAAAAGAGAGGCTGTTCATAGGATTAGTCCTTCACTGCCATTTCTCTACCTCAGAGGCAAGAAACACAAAAGAGCAACTTGGGGGCTTTAAAAAAATCTTATATTTTGAAATAATTTTAGCCTATGTGAAAGTTGAGAAAATACTGCAGAGAGTTTCCATATATCCCTCATCTAGTTTCCCCCAGTGTAAATATCTTACATAATTATAGAACCGGGAAATTAGCACTGATATAATAATATTAAAGACCTGAATTGAATTTTACTAGTATTCTCACTAATGTCCTTTTTCTTTTTCAGAATTTTATTCGGGATCTCACATTTCATTTAGCTGTTATTTCTTTGAGAGGAATATTTGCAATTAGGAAAATAGAATCCACTTGCATCTTCCACTCTCTTTTTCTACTTTTGGCAAGTCCTGTTTCTCAGGAACATGTTCTAAGGATGTGGGGACGGTTAGCTCTATCATTAAAGAAATATGCCTCAAATCTTTGATTTTTAGACTATATTCCCTACTATAAATTCCTTGATAACATTTTTTAATTTGCCAGAGTATGAATTTGATGAAGAAATGAATGAATAATGTTATCTTCAAAATATTCTTCAAGGTCTGCAGTGTTGCGGTTTTTGACAGCTTAGCAGTGATGAAGAAATGACCTACTCATCTGAGAAACCATTAGTGTCAATTAGTGAAGCTTCCATGGGAGTGAAGGAGAGCAGTTTTCCACTCCCAAATATACCATTTTGGGGATATTGATTATTTTGTGTTGGTTAATTTTAAGAAACAAAAAACTCAGGAAGAACCTTTGACTTTTCCTCTTACCTAAAAGAATTTAGACAGAGGACTTACTCCAGGAAAGGAGCTATGACCATAGATAATTATATTTTAATATGAACTAGGTGTGACGGACAGGAAGGAACCCAGCAAGGCCCTTTTGATCAAAGTTCTTTCTGTGTGCCACTGTTAAATGTGGTCCAACAAACATTTATTTACCAAACATATGCTTCTCCATCTCCACATGAATTGTTTTCCTCTCATTCGATGTCCAAACCATCACTCCCCTTTCTTTTTAGCTCAAGATGGCACACAAGCCTCAATTGTCTGATTTTTCCTTGGATCCCATATTCTTATGGATACCCATATATACATACATAATTAAATTTAATTATTTTTCTCTTGTTGATCTGTCTCATGTCAATTTAATTCTTAGGCCAGCCAGAAGAACTAAGAAGGGAAATAGGGAAAAATTTCCCCTCCTCACAGAGGTTAATATGATACTTACCATGCTGAGCTTGCCTCGGTGCTCAACGAGACTGGAGAATGCATAGGCTGTGAGCACGCAGGCAGCGAGAGAGAAGTATGTGTTTACAATGGCCCTGTACTGTTTGTCTCCAGCATCGGCAACGGCTGAATTAAAACTGGGCCAAAATATCCATAGGAAAAGAGTTCCTGGAGTAAACCACAAAAGAGAAATATTAGTTCTGCATATGGATGACAGTCCAGGGGAGGTAGTTTGCCTTGGACACTGACAATGTTTCTACTCTTGGGCTTGGTTATTCAAGAGTTAGGGGAAAAGTCAGCATAAACAAAAGTTGGATTCAGAGGATGTTCCCTTCTGAACATCTTCGCATCTGTGTTGGAGTTAACTTTCCATTGTGCCTGACCAAATAGACAAGAATCTGGCAAGTTTACCCCTACTCACCAATCATTGCAAACAAATCTGAGTGGTACTCAGACTCCTCATTGTCATGTCCCCTTCTCAGGCCTGGTCGATATAAGATGCCTGCTACAGCCAAGCCAAAGTAGGCTCCAAAGGCATGGATCGTCATTGATGCTCCTATATCAGAGGCCTGATGGGGCAAAACATTCACATAAATAGAAGTGAAAATGAGTCTCACTGTAGGAGTAAAGTTAATGAAAGGAATGTTTTATTGGTTAAGCAATAGATCAAGAGAAAGACAAAATATGTCAGAGAAAGGGGGATAAAACAAGATAGTGGAGCAGAAGAAATACAGGCTTTGGAGCCACATAGAACTGATTTTTAATCCTAGGTCAGATACTTTCTTGTGATGTGACTTTAAACAAATTACTATACTTCTTTGAATTTCAGGTTCTGTAAAATGGAAAAATATTTCCCAGCCAGCATAAGTGAGATCATGTTGTAAAGTGCTAGGTCCTTAGTGGGCATTCAATACATTTTAGGTTATGTATCCAGGTTAGGGAGATTTTCAGTGAAATATTATGCATTGCACATAATGTAAAACAAAGATGATTTTTGTATTTACTTGACATCGCAGATAAAAGTCACTTAATTGCAATGCAAAAACTTGAAGCCTCAAAAAGCCCAGGTCTTTCTCATATTTTTTCACTATGTTTATGGTGATATGAAAACAGGTCTGAGGTCCAAGATTTATTTGAAGAAATATATTTTAAGTCCTTCTTTAGTACATTGTATGGCTTTGACCCAGTTTTCTACATGTCCTGTCTTTTGAGGGAAATGGCAGAGTGCCAAACCTGAGGCATTGATAGGAAAATAATATGACTTTATTAATTTATTTAAGATTTCATACTTAATAAACTTCTATGTACCTTTCAGGTCCAGCTTATCTGTTATTTCCTCAGAGAGCCCTTCCTTGTTCACCAAATCTAAATTAGGTTTTCCAGTTACATTCTCTCATAGGCCCCTCTACTTATTTTTCATAGTATGTATTATAGTTTATAATAACATTTATGTATGTGTGTATGTGTGTGTGTGTGTATGTGCATGCTTGTGTGCCTATGGGTGGGTGGGTGAATTTATGATTATTTGTTTGATGTTTGTCTCCCTCACTAGACTGTATACCCTATAATAATAGGAATCTTAACTACTTCGTTTGTCACTGAATTACCAACATATGACACCTAGAAAGTTGTCAAAAATAACGGCTGTTGGATTAAATATTCAATAGAAGCATACACAAAATATTGAAAAGTACCCAGATATGTTCTATTCATAATCCTTGAGGAACTGAATGAGATTGGAGAAGAAATTTGACCTAGGCATTAACAAAAGCCTTAGAAAAGGCTATTCACCTAGTAATTGAAATAGAAATAGAAATTGATCATTGATAGATAATATAATGCAATAAAAAAGAGTTTGGGAGTTAGAAAAATCTAAGGTTGAATCCAGATTCAAGCAAGTCATTTAGTATCTGTGATCATCAATTTTTTGTGTGTATAAATAGTAACAACAATAATACCTACCTTACAGTGTTACAATGATGAAATGAGACAATGCTTATAAAGCTCCTGATTTACAGTAGGCATTCAAATAATGAGGGCTATTATTACTACTTGCCATGGTATCACTGTCGCCAAGGTTTGTCCCTGCATAGAGTGGGCATCCATTATTGTGACCACAATTGATGTCCAAAGCTAGGTAAGTATAAATGCTCTAACTCTTACCATAAACTTCTCAACAACCAGATATTCATTGCCAACAAAGACAGTAATTTCTATGATTGTCATGATCAGCATTTGGATTGGACTTATTTTTCCCAGGACAGCTCCAAAAGAAATCAGGACTGTAGCTGTGCTGAAGTCTGCATTTATCATGCTGAGGGGAAAAGAAAGAATACATTAAAGAATAATGCACACCCAAAATAAAACTGTGAGTTGTAATGAACTCTAGCATCACCTTATCCAGAGTGTAAGGCTCTTCTCCCCATCAGTCCCCATCAGGAACTTTTTCCAAGACGACTTTTGCCCTCTCCCACTTTCTAACCCTTCCTCTCTTCCATTCATTATACATTCTTTAGTTCTCTAACATTTACTTTATCTTAACCTACCTGGTCTTTATCTCATGTTTGGTTTTACTTTATTTTTGTTGATCTGATAAATGAAGTATTTTCTAAAGTGTTTACATTTCAAAAGTAATCTTAGAAAAATACCTAATGGTAGATTTTTGCTTCCTGTAGCTGAGATGGAAAAAATAATAATTTTATGCAAGGGAATTTCTTATACCCTTAAAGTCAGACCAGAGAGGACATAGACATGCATCCATTATCCAGCTCAGTAGAGCAAGGCTTTGACTTGCATTCTTGGAGCACAACAATCTGCTATTGCCTAAGGGAGACAATTTGGCAGCTAGTTCTGAGGCTGACTGACAAGAGACTAAACAGAGAAACAACTGCTCTGAAAGTACAATGAATGAAAACTAAGGGATGCTCACCTTATGATTCCAATAGGAATTTTCTGTCCATGGTAGTGCAGGATTCCCCATATAAGAGTGCCCCATTGGAGACCCAGAGCACCAATGAACAGGTTGATACCCACACTACTGAAACCATATTTCTTCAAGAAGGTCATGAGGAAGCCAAACCCAACAAATATCATAACATGCACATCTTGGAATACTGCAAAAGAGCAAAGAGAAAAAATTGTTAGGGGAGTACTAAGAAAGTGTTACATCATAGTAGATCCCATTTATTTAATGCTACATCCTTTGCATACGACACTGCAAAGGGAGTGCATTAACTGGGCAGCCAAAGCCTGGGTTTTAGTGCCAGCTTGGCTACTTACTAGCCATGAGACCTTGGGCAAGTTTTCAGTATTTGAGCCTCTTCTTGGAACACTGGGCACTAACATCAGTGTGCTTTTCATAGTGTGCCTTTTATCCTCTCCTTGAAGAGTTTTCTATTATTTTCCACCCAAGGAAAACTTTGCAAAACACAGTGCAAGTATTACCTGCTCTTGCAAACTTATCCCATACTCCCAGGGAAAATTAATATTTCCTCTTGTCTTTCACACACAACTTTCTGTATATACCTCAGCTTCAGCATTTGTCACATTAATTAGCATTTATTTAGTATGCATCACACTATAATAGTCAATGAGTTGTCCATCTCCTGCACTAGATAGTTTTCTGATTGATGAGATTAGGACATATTCATCCATTGATCCCCAGAATTTGGCATAAAAGCCTGCATATAATAAAAGAGGCAATAGTGACTAAATGAATGATCTACAGTCTCCATTTATCAAATGTGTATAATAGTACCAGCCCTGGAAATCTTACCAGATCTTTATTTAAGTCAAATGGGATAATGTCTTTGTTAGCACTTTCTAAACCAACGTAAGAAATGCTGTATCCCTTTTTTTTTTATCTTTCCAGATTTATTTCTGTGCAAATACACATGTACATTTATTTTTACAAAAAATATCATACTATAAATACCATCTATAACAGTATCTTGGTGTCAATTTAGATCTATAT
Source organism: Pteropus medius (assembly GCF_902729225.1). NCBI lineage: Eukaryota > Metazoa > Chordata > Mammalia > Chiroptera > Pteropodidae > Pteropus > Pteropus medius. Next base: position 34,079,549 of record NW_024354500.1, on the reverse strand, counting down.
TTTATTTGGTGTGCATGTAGATCTATATCATTAAAACTACATAGCCTTCCACTGTATAGATACACCAAATTTATGTAATTTTCTGTCACCAGACATTTGTGTTTTACTAATATTTGACATTATAAACAATGTCTAAAACACCTTTGTACCCCTATCTCTGGTATAATCATTTCCTTAGGTGAAAGTTCCAAAAATAGAATTGCAAGATTTGGAGACTATAAGCATTTTTAAGGCTTTACAACGTTAACTTTAAGGTATATTGGTTTTATCTTACTTCCAAACAAGTTCCTCTGTGTAGCCAGTTCCCAGTCTATAGCTTTCAGCACAGGTGAAGACTGCCAGAGCGCCCCAGTCGACACTCCTGCCCAGTCTGTTAACCTTGAGGTAGTTGACCAGCTGAGGCATCACCTATAATTCAAATATTCTCTTGGCACCACAAAGGCAGTCTGGAACATAATTTTTTGAGGGATATTTTCACCAGAGGCTGAACTGAGGGCAATCTTTCTGCCCTATCTAAGAGTTTGTTCTGGTTCCAGGGCTATTTTGGTTTTAAACTTCTGGAAAAGTTTATCTTTCCTGGATTCATGTTTTGCCTTGGAATGCAATTCTCCCTCAGATACTTCACCTATGCTTCCTGTAATCTCTGATTCATCTTCTTTTCCCACAGCTTCAGGCATAATCTCACCTTTCATTTCAAATTCTGACTTTGTATAGGCCTCCTTACGTCCCAATCTCCAGTCTAGAGTCTGATGCTCATTATTGCAGTAATGTGCCCTGTGACATCTAGAACATGTTCTGGGGCCTAAACAGCCACAGACACTACGGAAATGAGTGCCAGACTTGAGCCAGAGACACACAGATTTTCCTGCCCCGGGCGGGGAGGATCCTCGGAAGGTGGCTCATTTGAGTAAAAGTCTTTTTTTCCTAGGTAGCTGGTGTCTAAAAACGGGCAGACGGCCTCGACACGACAGCACCTGGCAGCAAGAGAGGAACCGGCGGCGATGGAAGGCGTCGGCTCTTCGGGACAGGGGCGCCTACAGCTGCAGCGCAAAGGCCAGCAGAAGGCCGCACGGCGTGCAGGCTAGCTCCGTGGGCCCAGTCAGCCCTGCCAGCAGCGCCCGGCCATGAGGGCCTCCAGGACACTTTGCTGGGGAACTGCTGACTGTGCTGCAACCACGCCGGCACCGCCTCCGCGAAGGCCAGCTGTGCAGCAGGGCTGTGCACGGTCGCCATGGGACGCGGGATCCGGCTGCCAAGGCTGTATATTTTTGAGGAGCAAATACTTGATTTGGTGTCTGGAGGCAAATGCTCAGGTCTGCCAGTCATACCACATGATTGTGTGACTTTGGGCAAGTCACTTATTCTCTGTGAGCTTCAGTGTTCTCATCTGCAATACTGAAAAGGCCCTATTTCACTCTGAGTGGGATAATCTTGATGGGGAAGGAATGTGCAGTAAAGCACTATACAAATAAAGCATATGCTCAACTGCGAGGTAGTGAAGACACAGGATTTTCCCTCAAGAAACTTACAGTGTAGTTGGTGAGGCATATTTGGTAGAACCGTATGCAACTGACATTTTTACATTGAAATTGCCAATAAAAATTGTTCTAATATTGGCAATTTCTTGTGGTTCAAGTTAATAGACACGCAAAGCAAACAGACCAAATCTAAAATATAAAACAAATTTAACAAATATAGAACAAGAGAGAAAATACAAAACAAATATAAACATAAAACAGGAGAGAAAAAAATAACACACTTAAATGTCGAATTAATATTAACCACCATGGCTTGAGGGTTAAGCAGAAACAGACATGAGGGAGGACATGCCTAGAAGTACATGTCAGAGGAAACTGATGTTAGAATCCAATTAACTTATCCAAAGGGTGGAGTCAGCATTTGAATTTAGGCCTGACTCCAATTCCTCCATGCCCTGGGCACTGTAGGGATGTAAGGATAAGCAAGGCAGAGTTTTGGCCTCCTAGACACTCACAGACCTGTTTCTATGCCTTGGCTCTCTCTACCCCTCTGTCTTCTACCATCAGGCTCAGGAGACAGTGAGGTTAGAGTGGGAGACTATGTCACTCAGGTTTGTCTATACCTAAGGGAAGCTAAGGTACACTGCCCAGATCTTCCCTTCAGAACAGAAGCATTCATTTCTTCCATTTCCTGTGGCTGTTAGGGATGCTGCCGAACAACAGCCCTAAGCTCTCCATTCTCTTGGGACATGCTTTTGTCTTGTCAATGTCACAGACCACCCCCAGGTAACCTGTATCCAGTGACTGATTCACATGAGAATACCCTCGCCTCAGGAAAGGAGCATCTATAGATAGATAATCCCAGTCTCAGAGTTTCCTGCAGGGTCAGCTGAGGCCTTTCTGTGTCTCCTCAAACCCTTCTTCTGCAGATGTGGATCCTTAAAGCACGCCCTGATAAACTTCTCTCAGACTCATGTCTATCTTAGAGTCTGTTTCCTGAGGAACCCAACCTGTAGCACAGTCCCTATGGGCTTCATCCTTCTCTGTAGAACTTTCCTCTCTTTCTCCCTGACACAGCTTACATACCACATTTATTTCAAATTTTGCAAATTAAATCAGGGGCAGTGATCACTTCCAGAAGAGGATGATGAAGCTGGCTTTCAAAGGGTCCTCAAGCATTTGAAAAGGGCCCCTTGGAAATATGGAGAATTATCTAACAGGATAGACAGATAAGATTAACATCATAGATTAAGTCGCTAGGGTCCTTTGGTGGTCAAGAAGCCAGTCTAACTTTTGCATGAATGCAGCAAATGTAAACATAAAGAGAATGAGAAAACCAGACAAATCTTTCTTTGATTCAGGCACACACTGGTGTCATTTACTCCTTCAGCCCTATCCATTAGACAAGGCTTGTGGCCTATTATTACTCACTGGAGCCACTTCCCTAGAGAGCTAGTAGGAGGAAGGTGAGAAAGTGAACAATAGATCTCTGAAAATTGTCCCTTGTCAGCAGCTTTGAGGGAAGTCTCAGAGAGGGGAATGTTGCGCAATCTTTTTTCTGCGGATAGGTAACTGTCAACTAACATCAACCTGTTTGATTTTTAAAATATAGGTGGCCATTTTTCTTGACAAGTTGTTTCTTCATCATTTAATTTCTACATGTAAACATTTAATTTAGATCATAAACTAAGTTGGAGTGGAACTTAGAGAATATGCATGGTTTACTAACTGGCTATGGTTTTACTAAACCTTTCTCAGGCAGTGTTTTCCTCCTTAAAGTTTGGATTAAATGAAGTCTAAAATCTCTTCTAGCTCCACAATTTGTTTATGGCTATAAAGTTAGTTAGAATAAAAATAAGTACCTGGTTTTACTGATTCTACTTTTTAAAAATTATACCAAGTTATTTTCCTGAACATTCTTTTCTTTTTTCTTAGAGTAGTCTTGTTCCTCCTGTAATCTGATTTTAAAATATGCAGTAACCAACTAATTTAAAAAATTGCTTTATCTAATTTTGTAATATCTCACACTGGTAGTAATTATTCTCCAGATTCTGTCCCCATCCCCCTTTGATGGAAATGCAAACCTTTTACATGGAAGGAGTTACTTGTATTAACTGTGCTCCAACATTTTTTAACCCCACCTCCCATCCTCGCCCCCCCACCCCTCCATATAATTTTTGTTACTGCGTTTTGCCACAAGGGGGCTTAAGAACCCCATCTATTAGGTTGCTAAAGAGAGCTTACGAAATTGTGAAAGCTCTTGATAGATCGTGATTCTGTATAAAATATATGGATAAAACTGTTCATAAACAATTAGAATTATGCATTATCTTTCAGTCTGATCTAAGAATTTGTGGGTCGGGGACTAGGGACAGGGCCACAAGTTCAGTTTTGTGATGCAAGACTGCCATTAAGGGAAAAAGAAACCTCTTTGTAGAGGAGCAAGGGATATCTTTAGTGGTTTGATTTTTTGTGAAGTCTTCTGACAAGTTTTAAGAACTGCCAAGACATGCTTACATCATATATTCTCAACGAGGGGCAATTTTAGCCTCCAGAATAAATTTGGTGATGCCTGGTGTTTCTGTTCTATCTTACTTCCACATGTATCTCGCAATAAGATATCTTGCAAGCCCTGATAACTCGACATGTTTAAAATGCAACTGATTATTACAACTCACCTCTACCACCACCAAGAACCAAACAAAATGAAACAGAATCCTTCTTTTTCTCTATTTCCTATATATGCCTGCTGCCTAGAAAGTCTTCTGCATCCCACACCCACTCTTCTTTACCTGGCAAACCAGATTTTCTGCATGGTGTTACCAGACATAGCTATAACATTGTGCATGTCCCTCATTTTATTTGTTTATCTGTTTATATGTTTTGTTACTCTATGTGCTCACTTATCATTTATTCAAATAGACCACTGAGAGAGCACTGCCAGTAAGGCACATTCTTTCAGGAGAAAGTAAATGCAGGTCTGAAGGTAGAAATCATAAGGTGGCTTGTCCCTGGTAGACCCCAGCAGAAAGTCTGGCACCTGTAGCTTTTCAGGAAATGCTTCAGTTATGCATGAATAAATGGATCACTGGTGAGGGCTACTGAGAATTCATCTAATTAGGACTGTAAAGCTCTTATTCAGAAATATTGTTCTTCTGGATTAAGTGGTGAAAATTGTTCAGCTCATTCTCCAATTAGAAGTTTGTTGACTTTTTGTTTTGTTTTGATTTTTTAAAAATAACTTTTAAATTACAGTTGACACACAATGTTATATTAGTTTTAGTGATATAACTTATGAAATGATCACTCTTAAAAATCTAGTACCCATCTGAAACCGTACAAAGTTACTACAATATTATTGACTTTAATCCTTATGCTATACTTCACATCCCAATGACTATTTTGTAACTACTAATTTGTACTTCTTAATCCCTTCTCCTCCCCCCCCACCCCCGCCGCCCCCGCAAGCCCTCTCCCATCTGGCAACCATCAAAATGTTCTCTGTCTCTATAAGCTTGTTTCTGTTTTCTTTGTTTATCTTGTTATTTATATTCCAAATGTAAATGAAATCATATGGCATCTGTTCTTCTCTGTCTGACTTATTCCACTCAGCACAATACACTCTGGGTCCATCATGTTGTTGCAGATGGCAAGCTTTCATTTTTTTTTTATGGCTGAGTGATAGTTCATTGTGTATATGTACCACCTCTTCTTTATCCATTCATTTATCGATGGACACCCAGGTTGCTTCCACATCTTGGCCATTGTAAATAATGCTGCAATGAACATATGGATGTACTTGTTTCTTCAAAGTAGTGTTTTGGGTTTCTCTAGATAAAAATCCAGAAGTGAGGTTACTGGATCCTTCTTTGCCCTTGTTATAGCCTTTGTTTTAAAATCTATTTTGTTTGGTATACGTATTGCTACCCCAGCTTTGTTTGTTTGTTTCCACTTTTATGAAATATCTTTTTCCATCTCTTTACTTTCAATCTCTATGTATCTTTCGATCTGAAATGGGTCTCTTGTAGGCAGCATAGATAAAAGTCTTGTTTTCTTATTCATTCATCCACTCTATATTTAGATTGGAGCATTTAATTCTTTTTAATTTAAAATACTTGTTGATAGATATGTCATTGTTGCCATTCTTTATTCATATTTTTAATATATATATTTTTTCTTCTTCATAAAGGAGTCCTTCCAACATTACCTGTAATACTGGCTTGGTGGAAATGAACTCCTTTAGCTTTTTATTTTCTGGGAATCTCTTTATTTGTCCTTCAATACTAAGATAGTTTTGCTGAATAGAGAAATTTTGGTTGTAGGTCCTGGCTTTTCATCACTTTGAGTATTTTGTGCCAGTCCTTTCCAACCTTCAAAGTGTCTGTTGAGAAAACAGCTGCCAGTCTTATAGGAGCTCCCTTATAGGTAACTAACTGCTTTTCTCTTGCTGCTTTTAAGATTCTCTCATTGTTTTTAACTTTTGGCATTTTAATTATGAGGTGTCTTGGTGTGGGCCTCTTTGAGTTCTTTTTTGGGACTCTGTGCTTCCTGGGCTTATATGCCTATTTCTTTTGTCAGGACAGGAAAGTTTTCCATCAGTATTTCTTGAAATAGGTTTTCAATTCCTTGCTCTCTCTCTTCTCCTTCTGGTATCTGCATTGTGCAAGTGTTGCTAGGTCCCAGAGGCCCCTTAACTTATTCTCATTTTTAAAGAGTCTTTTTTCTTGTTGCTATTCTAATTGAGTGTTTTCTGCTACTTTATCTTCCAATTTGCTGAATCAGTCTTCCATTTCATTTAATTTGCTGTTGATTCATTCTAGTTTATTCTTCATTTCTGACTGTTTTTTTTTAATGTTTTCTATCTCCATTTTTATATTTACTATCTTTTTGAATCATTGACCATCCTTATAACCAGTGTTTTGAACTCTGCATCTTGTGTATTGCTTGTCTCATTATGTTAGTTTTTTTTTTTTTTTGAGATTTGTTCTGTTCTTTCATTTGTGACATAGTTCTTTATCTCCCCGTTTTTGTTGCTTTCCTGTGTTAGCTTCTATGTATTAAGTTTGGCTGTGATGTTTCCAGGTCTGAGTACAGTGGCCTTCTGTAGTAGGTGGCCTGTAGGACCCAGTGGTACAGTCTTTTTTGGTAGCCTGAGCTGGGTGCTCCAAGTATGTCTCCTGTGTAGGTTGTGTGTGTCCTCCTGTTGTAGTTGAGCCTTGGTTGCTGTTTGCACATCAATGGCAGGGACTGACCCTCAGGCTGATTGGTTGTGGTGGTCGGGACTACAGTGGAGAAGCTCTTGTTCAGGGTCTGACTCTATGGAGCAAGATTTACTTTAGCAGGGCTGTGGTGCCTAGGCATCCAGTCTGCCCTTTGGCTGTGTTGTCTTGGAGGCAGGTGGGTGGTGCTCCAGCTTGATCTGAAGCTGGCTTCTATGACCTCCTGGGAGGGGCCCCACTACAGGCCAAGTTCAGCTATGTCCTGTGCCTTGCCTGGAGCCTCTTGGTATGAACCACTAAGCAATTTGCAGATGGCTGGCTCTTGTACGGGCTTGGAGGTGTCTCAAGAGGCCAACTTGCGAACTGAGGCCAGCTACCACTAATGCTAAGCTTGGAACTGCTCAGCAAGAGATATGGGGCACGCCGAGGCAAGATGCTTCTTGTTAAGATTTTGTGAACTTCTGAGAGATTTTAGGAAAGTCTGTGCATGATTTGTTTTTTTTTAATGGTTGATGGCCAGAAAGGCATTTGCCATGCATATCTTTTCCTTTTAGTGAGTTTCAGTCTTTTGAGCCATTGGTGTTGTGTTCTGAACTCATCTTTTCTCAGAAAATAGTATCCTTAGAGTGGTATCTTTCCTTCCCCACTTTCCAAATATTTTAATTTCACATATTTTAAATATTTAGAAAAATAGTACAATGAACAACTATGTACTATTCACTTAGATTTATCAGTTGTAAATAGTTTCCATATTTGCTCTCTCTTTTCAGATATATATGTATGTATTCTTCTAAGTTGTTTGAAAGTTAGATAACATTTTGCCTAAAACCACCCTAGCATGAGTCTCCTAAGCAAAAGGACATTTTCCTAAATAACCACAATATCATCCTGACATTCAACAAATACAACATTAATACAATAATATTATCTAGTATCAAATCTATATTTAAATTTCTCCAGCTGTCCCTAAATTGTCCTTATACATAATTTTTTGACCCATTATGTATTCAAATTTCATACCTTTTTTTTTTGTTTGTTTGTCATGTGTCTTTAGATTCTTTTAATTTAGAGCAGTTCTCCCACATGCCATTTATTGGTCATGGTGTTTTGTCTTTTATGTAGAATGTCTCACAGTTTGTATTTGTTTGATTGTTTCACCATAATTAAAATCAGACTAAATATTTTGGCCAGAATATTATAAAGATGATGTTGCGTACTCACATAATTTGTTTGTTCTACTCGCGATAGTAAGTTTCAGCACTCCATTAAGACTGTTCTGCCAGATCTCTCCATTATAAATATACCTCTCTGGGGTGATTCTTTCAGACCATGCAATCCCTAAGAACTTTTCACCTAATGGTTTTAGAACCTACCGATGAATCTTGCTGGAATCAATTATAACATTTTTAATTTCAAAATGATAATTTTCTATATCTATTATTTCTTTTTTATTAATCACTTGGCATTTTTCTGTGGACAAAAACTTCCTCCTTCTCTTCTTACTTCCCTTTAAGGAATATTTCTATGAGCTCACTAAATGCTTTTTTTAAAAAAAATTTCAATATGTCATAATCTATTACTATCACATCATTATTTTTAATGCTTCATATATTTCCAATTTGACTGGTTGGTGCTCTTTCAAGCAGGATTCTATATTCTTTAGACATGTTCCAATTAATCTTTATGCATTTGGTTTACCTTGTGCTTTCTTTGCCCTGACCTGGTACCAGCAATTTCTCCAACGAGCCCCTGAGTGGGGAATTGCATTTAGAAACTAATATTTGGGTTCTATTTGTGCCTATTGCTCCCAATTCTTTTAAGCAGACAAAACCATTTAATTCAAAGGCAGCACACAGTGTCCTACAGGATGCTGATATCTTATTGGAAGGTCATAAACCACAAGCAATATGCTAATTCAGGCATCGTAAGTATTCTAGATATCCCTTAGGACGACAGCAAGCAGTGTCCTAGAAATTGTTTATACTGCACAAATGAGTTACCTTTTGCCCATAAATATGTCTAGATTTGCTAAATCTTTTGGTAATAAATGAGATGAATGATATCTGAATGAATATAGGAACAAATTCTTAAATGTGGATTTTAAAAATAAAGCATTGTACTTAATCCACTGCTAATATTGAAATTGTTAGTTTAACTATATTTAAAGTGGTTCTCAAGTGTGATTTGAAGATATCTGGAGGTCTTGGAGACACTTTTAGGGAGATGGAGAGGTTAAAACTATTTTCATGATACTAAGATGTTATTTTTTTTACTGTTTTGATATTTCCACAGATGGCAAAAAATAATGGTATGCAAAATTACTAGTACTTAAGCATGAATGAAAGCAGCGGCATTAAACTATACTTAGTCATGGTATTTTTCACCACCACACACTTGCAGGAAAAAAAGCCAGTTTTACTTGATAAAGCCATAAGAATTGTTAATTTTAACTATTGATTTTCTCCCATACATGTTTTTTAAAAAATATTCTCTATAAATTAGCGTGCTAAAATGAGATGATACACAAAACACTACTGAAACCTGATGGTTATCCCAGAAAAAAGGACACTTTTGTTATTGTTTGAATTGCAAACTGAATGACAACTTTTTTTCATAACACTCCATTTTTACTTGAAACAAAAATTGATATAAGGTATGGTTTTTCAGACAGGTAGTGACAATTTCTGAAAAATAAAAGAAACGAGGCTGTCATTTCTTTTAGTTAAAGGAGCTGACAGTATTTGTTGGCCATAATACATTGTGAGTTTTTAAAAACTTAGAATTTCAGAAAGTCTGTGTCTGTCACTGTAAACTTATTAGTTTACTTATACTTCTCAAGGCTTTTCTGGTGAGATTGACAAATACCCTTTTTTATATGATAAAATATGTCAACATCTGGAATAACTGCATAACTGTGAATCAATATTCTTCTTATGAACAAAGTACAATGTTATACGATCACACATGGGTAAAAGATTTACTCAAAGTGCAAGATAGACTAATGGATTTTAATGTAACAGAGTACAACAAGATCATTCAATGTCCCATAGGTATTAAAAACTTTGTGGTTTATAAAATCTCTAATAAAATGTGAATGGTCCATATAGCCTTTCTGCTTTAACTCTACTTTTCTCTAGTCTGTCTACCTGCTAGCAAAACTTAGCTGACAGTCACAGTCAAGCTTTATTCTTTGTCATATTATTTGCCTCAACTGAGTGACCAGCCTTTTGCTAGGTTGGAAGCCAAAAACTATACAGTATAGGCAGTTTCTCAAATGAGTATCTCTGAGGTCATTCATGACATGAAACATGCTTCCATGGTTGTTCCCAGGGCTGCATACCATCCTTGTTTTCTCTGCTATTCAAAAGAGCATAGCAGAATACAAGGAAATAAGAGGAATGAATAAACTTATATCTGATTAAATTTACTTAAAAGATAAATTAATATCCTGCTTTACTAATTTGTGAAAAACTCATAACTTTCACCACACTGCAATTGAGAACTGTTGTAACACACTGCGAGCTTCCTAGGCAGGAATCGAGCCTTCCCTATGCTTGAAGCACTGCACTTGGCATGGTGCCCTGGGCAGGCACCCCCAAATGCTTGATGACTTGAGTATTGTAATATACGTGAATAACCACAATCATGTAGTTTCTAGGGCTATTCTACAAAATATTTTAACCATGGATGATAATACAGCTGACCTGAAAAATTAGTACTAGCCAGAATTTTAGGTTTTGAGAGCCATCTTACAGAAAAGAAAACTTTTGATTGTGTATAGACTGCGTTGTGGATAGCATTTTGAATGAATGAAGACTGCCTTGCATGTAAAACCTCACTTTGTGTTCTGCTTAATGCCCATCTTTGGGTCCCCAGAGGCCTCTATTGATTGAATACTCTTTCTCTTTCCCTGCCCCCTGCCCATGTCCTGGCCCCCTTAACTCTGGGGAAGAGGTTATAGTGGTGTGTGTGAGTATGTGTGTGTGTTGTCTATTTATAAGTAAGGAATTTTGTTGAATTTATGTATAATACACATTGATCGTTAATCATCACTACTATTGGCAAGTGTGACTTGATGTTTTCTTAAAAAAAGTGCACAAGAATCCTGCATTTGATATCATCTTTGATTCTTCTGTCTTTTCTACATATATATATAAAGAATATATATATAAATATATATTTGACACAGATGATGTATCAGAAAATCCTGTTAGCTACACTTTCAGTTATAGCCTGAATTTAACCATTTCTTGGTTCTTTCTCCACTGCTGTCTTGGTTCAGCCTGCTATCATTTCTCTGCTGGATGACTAGATTGTCTTCCTAATATGTCTTCCACTTCATTCCTGCAACTCTCTACAATTTATTCTCTACTTAACAGCCAGAAGAATGCTTCAAGACCTAAGTCACATCATATTCTTCTTCTCAAAGTCATCCATCGGCTTCTCAATTTACTCAGCATGAAAACAATGTGCGTATATTAAACATACCAGGACCTTTGCATTTTGCTATTTCTTCCACACAAAATCTTCTTGCCCTAGTATGCATATGGTTTGTCCTCTTGCTTCTTTCAGTTCTATTTAATGTCACTTCATATCAGAAAGAACTATCTAGATGATACATTAACCACCTTCCTCAATCAGATTTCTCATTTTCCACAGAACAAGAAAACAATTTAAATGACTATTTCATAAACTTCTCAAAGATGTACAGGACTGATATAATTCTAGATGAATAGAATAAAAGTTAATTAATTGCATGCAATGGATACCTTGGGCTATAAAAAATTAATTCTTTCACATTAGCTTGGTTGCAAAAAACTGAAAAGACAACTTCCCTCATCCTTAATATTGCTTCAGTTATTTCTGTGGAATTATATTACCATCTAAATGTGTACGTGTATGTATATATATATATATATATATATATATAATTGTTTTTATAAATAGAAAATATATAAAATTTTACATACACACATATACATTTTTTTGGCTTGTGTGTTTATAGTCTGTCTCTTTCCACTGGAATGTAAATTTTATAAGGGCATGGAATTTGCTTGTTTTGTCTGTTTTGTTTATTGTTTATTCACTACCTAGAGCCCTAGAGCCTAGAGACTTAAAGACTGCTTTGTAAGAGTTGGGAGCTTAATAAACATTTTCTTAATGTATCATGAAATGAATGAATTTTCATGTTTCTTGTAAGTGAGTATAAGGGCGATATGATTGCTAAGCAATTGATAAAATGACCTTGTTTAGTAATTCTTCTCTCTGACTTGTTTTTCCCTCAAATTCGGAATTGAAGTTTTGCCTAGGAAATTTGACATTATAACTTAGAGAATGTAGCTTGAATTATGCAAATTATGAAGCTCTTAAGCTTTTAAGACAACATTATTTTAATAATGCTAACTTTAGATCATATTTTGACATTTTGTTTTCTATGCTGTTTTGTAGCCCTTTGTTTACATGTGTAACAGACAGCAGAGTCTTAGAATAAAGAAATCATATTTGTTTTATCTTTGAATAAGTTTGCTGTAGCACATGCTTGGTACTAAATGAAAATAATTATTACACGAATAAATGAAACATACAAAAATATACAGAGTTGAACAGAATTCTGTTCTGTTTTGGTGTTCTCCAGCTTGAAAATCGTAAAATTATTTGACCAAGAACCTCTTAGACATCTACATAGTGTAAAGAGAACTAGACTTGGAGTCTGACTCTCTGACTTATGGTTCTAACTCTGTTTTTAACTTGCAATTATGCATTTTGGCTGAGTCACTTAGCAGCTCTAGGTCATAACTTCTACATGAGAATGCCCCCCTTTATATAAACTCCCTCTAAAAGTATAGAAATGAGAAAACAAAAGTTGTTTTTAAAAAGATTGCACATTTGTTATAAAACTATAATAGTTTTATAATACTTTAAATAATTTTTGATTGTTTAAAATTCTTTGAGCTTCCTCTAAAAAAATAAACAATCTATATAGTAGGGATATGATAACACTACATCCATGGTTAATGAGGTGATGAACATGCCTGGTTCATCGTAAGCAATCAGTATATGGTAGTAATTATTGTCATATTAGCTATGTCATAGCTTGCTCTTCCAAACTTTAAACTAAATACCTTCTTTCCTCTGTCCCCATTCCCAGGGGAGGATTCTGCTTTTAAAATGTTAGGTGCTCATACTTTTCTTCTCATTTCAAAGGAAAAAACTGCCTTCCTTTCAGAATTTTATAAAACCTCGAGTACATCCTTTTTGATTAAGACTATGTTTACATCCTATGTGACCCAATATGCTCCTTCTTATACTTTAGGGCCCCCACATGAAATTCTGGCTCTCCTTCTAAATATTTTATTTTGTTTCTACTCTCTCTCTTCCAAAGTTAGCTTTTTTGTTTTGCTGTGGGAAGTGATATTTTTATACCTTGCAGAACTACTGATAAGTTCAAAGGAAAATAAGGTCATTTAGCAGCATGTAGGCAACACAAGAAATTCGTCAATTATTTTAATTTTTGGCTTGTTGTTTTGATATTTTAATAGATACAGATTCTATTCTAACACATCAATTACAGAGACCAGATGCCACAGTGTAAACTTGTAATATCCTTAGCACTCATAACTATCATATGATTCTGTAAGAAGCTCCAATGTGGAGCTCAGATGGTTAGAGAATTCAAAGATTTCACATTCTGAGAACCTGGAAAATCTAAAAATATATAATAAAAGGTAGATTGCCTACTCACGAGGGTATAATACAAAGAATTCATCTATTGACTTGGAGCTGTTGGTCTGCCGAAGAGCGCTGTAATCCGTTTCATATTGAACAAATAATCCAAATAAAACAATCATGGCAACCTCCAGGCTAATGGCCATGAGAGGGAATTTGAACCTCATGTTTGTGGCAAAGGACAGAGGCACACTGAGGGCTTCACAGGCTGTGGGAGATTGATAAAAACAGAGGTACTGCTCTGTGTGTGGAATTAGGCTGTGTGTTAAAGACACTCCAATGAGATTGCAAAAAAAAAAAAATGCGCAAGACTGGTTAAAATGTTCCACCCATTGAGGAGAGTTATGCTCTCTAATCAAGTTGTTCTAAAATGCTGGTTTGAAGAATGTGCAGGCTTGATGGTGGTGGAAGTTATCTATGGCACAAAGTGTATAGAATTCTATTAAACTTAATTTAACACACTTCTTGAGTGCTTCTTGTATAACACAAGAAAATGTAAAATGTGTCTATAACTTTCTTGAGGAAGTTAAGAATATAGTTGGGAAGACAAAAAATAGAAGTAATGATTGTGTAAAACAGATAAGTAATATAATAGTGATTACAGAAGTATTAGGGAACATAAACAAGGCAGCAATTTTGTCTTGGGCCAAGAACACTAGCACATGAAATGATATTGATGAAACGTAAAAAATAGGCTTTACCAGTAAAACAGATCAGCATAAGGCTCTGTAGAACATGGCACGTTTGAAGAATAATGATTAGTTAAGTAAATTTGGATTATAGGAGAAATGAAGAGGGAAAGCTATAATTGTGGCTGGGCTGGGTTGTAAAGAGCCTTGAATTCGATATTAAGGATGCTAGATGTTGAATATTAGCTCATGGGCAATGGAAGAATTTAAAGAACTACAAGAAGGGTAATGTTTTTCTTGAATTCTCACTTTGTTTTACACAAATGTAAATATATGAGTAGACAATATATTTTTTTAGTTTCAAAAACAAGAGTGGATTTAAATAGGGATATAGCTTATACACTTGACAAATAGTCACCATTAAATAAGATGCTTAGCAATTCAAAACTACTATGACAACTTTTGCCTTAATTCTGGAGTTGTTCTCAGAGAAGAATAGACCTGTGTTTGAGAAATTATAGCTAGCAGTTAAATAACATTGTTATCACTCAAACTCCACTTTCAAAAGATTCTATTTAGAATATAAAGGAGGGAGAAAGTGCAAATGACTGCTGGGCCAAATTCCACATCAAAGCAAATGTTAATAAAAGAAAGCAGCAAGTATTTTGTTTTGTTTTATCTTGTCTTTTCATTCTGGTATATTTTTCCACACTAGAACATGACACATTATTATTAAATTGCTCTCTGACATTTTATAAATCTACAATTCGAATATTTTGAAAATAGCTATTTCCATTATTCCTTACAGGATGGCCCAACAGGAATGGGTTCATGTGCTTCACTGTTGGAATACATGTGTATGTTCCACACTTTGATTTCTGGTATTGCAGTGGCCCAGAGACTGCTCACGAGAACTCCAACAAATAAATGTAAAATCTTTATGTTGATAAACTATACATTAAGGTTGTAAAACACCAAGTAACATTGCGAGACTATCTAAACAATATCATAAATAAATGTGGTTTAATTTAATAAAATGATAAAATAGATTAGATATATTGGAGTAGTAGACATTGAGGAGTTCAGATTTGTTGCCCTTCTGAACAATTGACCTTCGTACTGAAATTAGCTGAATCATGTACAATCTGGGAAAATGTTTATATCTCTCTTTTAGCTCTTCAATCAAACTGTTCTCTCTAAATGGAACACCCTTTCCACACATTCTCTCCCCATGCCCTACAAGAATCATCCTTCACTTCTCAGATAAAATGTTACTTTCTCAGCAAAGCCTTCCTTGACCATTTTAATCCATTTTAACCCAGCTTCTCACTCTCATTTCCCATTAAATCATGATCTTATCACTTCTCATAGTTGGTTGTATGTACTATGTTTATGTGGTGTTTGTTATTTATATGATATTTTAAAAAATACTTGTTTTCCTCAATGGCCTATTGCTCCCTGAGGGAAAAAGCTGTGCTTCTTTTATATATTATTTATTATCTAGAGTCAATACCATGCCAAGCACACAGTGGACATTTGATAAACATCATTTGAATGAATTAAATTAAGGCAGTCTTGAGGAGGGAAAAAAGCTCAGAAAGAAGTCCAAATGGTATGAGGGAGATAAGAACAGCCTTACTGTATTGTAACAGATTGCATTTAAATTATCAATATGTAGAATTCCAACAGTAACTTTAATATTGCTCTTTGCTCTCTCATTCCAGTCACTGAGGGCTTATCATCAGGATCTCTTTGGCTTGAGTAAAACTGACGATCAAGCTCAAATTACGAAGCTGGGAAGGAACAAAGATCTGGTACATCCTGCAAATAGCACATGGCACATAGTATATGACCTTGAAGGTTCTAAGAGTCTTTAAAATAAACCTCTCTCCTGACATTTCTTAACCACGAAAAGAACAGGCTGGAGAGTAGGGGAGTTCAAAAGTGAAAATAATTAGAGACAGTTAATAATTAGATATCTCATAGACTTTCAGTAGGTGAGGTAAATTTTAAAATGTTATGAATGGGTAAACTATATTCTCATCCCAGGTTGATCCTTAACTTGTTGTTATCTTAATTTATAAAAATATGTAAAATTGGATAACAGTTATTATTAGAAACTTTCATTGGAGTTAGCAATGATTGATTTAAATAAGACCATTACTGCTTTTAAATTCTCTCTCTCTCTACCTTTGAAGGATATTGGCGGATGTAAGTGCTAAAAGATTTGCAGCATTTACTATGTTTTGTACCCTGGGTCAGGTACCTATTTATCTACCATGCTTAATCTCACAACAGTTGGGTATATTTTCCTATTTTACAAATATAACTTACTCCATTGCTTTTAAATATGTAAATAGTTACTCAAGCACACACCTGCCATACTGGTACTAAGTCCCTTGACTCACTGTCATTGCTTCTCTAATGTCTAATTTCCAAAGAGACTGTGGGCTTTTTTCATCTAATAAGATGGCCAGTTTAACCTCTTTTTTCAAGTAGAAAGAAGACTGGAAGAATTTTTGGTGACATATGGTATCTGGAGAAGAAAAGGTTCTTCTTGTTCCCACAAAGGCTCTTTTCACCTTCTCAGGGCGATTGCTGAATGACACTGTGCTCTCCCCGAGGATTTCCTCTTTAGCATGCATGGCTGTGTTCAGCATTATTTCCCATAGCCGGGTTACAGGACCAGAGGGGTGAGCACCAGCATATCCAAAGCAGCCGTCTGAAGCTCAGGACCTTGTCTTAAACCAAGGGTTCTTAACATTTTTTGTGCTATGAACACTTTTGGCCATTTGTTGAAGCCTCTGATTCCCTTATCGAAATACTTTCTAAATGTACAAAATAAAATACATAGAATTACCAAGGAAACCAGTTATAATGAAATTCACTGATAAAAATATAAGAAAATCCAAAAGTCTGATATAGGTTCTTCTTCCTAATGCATAAAATAACAAAATCTATATAATAACTAGTGCAATTTCAAAGTAGGAGTAATGAGCATAACCAATTATTATTC
The DNA here is from genome assembly GCF_902729225.1 of Pteropus medius. Taxonomy (NCBI): domain Eukaryota; kingdom Metazoa; phylum Chordata; class Mammalia; order Chiroptera; family Pteropodidae; genus Pteropus; species Pteropus medius. Next base: position 34,062,481 of record NW_024354500.1, on the reverse strand, counting down.
ATTATTTTAAGACATCTGGAACAAATATAATTGAAAAGAAATAATTTGTCATTTCTATTGGTGACAAAGTTATAAAAGTACTAAGGATCGTTGTTTACTATAGTCACAATGGAAATACTAAATTTCAGTAAAATGCAGTTTTTTCTCTATTGAAATAAATAGGCCATCTGAATTCTACTCATGGAAACCTTGGTTAAAATTTTGTTTAAACTGTGGCCTTAATTCCCCTTTTCTTCAATGTAATTTTACCTCACGGGTCTCCTTATCATTTCTTATCCTTGGAAATTCTCACAGACACCTTAGTTTATACTAATAGATCTCTTTAACTCTTAATCCCAGAAAGAAGTGGAAGAATATTAGTTAAAATCTTTCTAAGAGACCTTGTACTCCTTAGACAAGTTGATTCAGCACTCATATCCCCCATATGATCAGCCTTGCATAAGAAGAACTAGAGGGCCTATGAAGTGATCTTTAGCAAAGATAAAACAAACAGTGCCAAGTTCGAAGGGAATGCTACCGACCGATGATAAACCTGAGGCTAAGAGAATTTAAGCAACTTGCTCAAAGTTGCACGGCGGATAGGAAGCAAAGCTGGAGCAAACACAAGTCTATCCAGTTTCCTAAATTTAACTTCTTTCAGCTATACTATTTCATTTTTCTATAAGATAATTAATATGCACATTGATCTCAAGGTACTGAAAGTACCGAAGAAACTTCTAAAACATCAAAGAAAAAAATTAAAAAAAATTTTTAGTTGTATTCTGTTTATTGCATTTTATTTTACTTCAATTTTGGATGTGCTACCAAAGTAAGATAGTTGTCAACTTTCTTACCTGAAGTATTTTTTTCCCAATGAGAATACATCTAGATAACAGAAAACATTTCGTGTATGCATATAGTTATTTAATAGAAGTCCCCAAACTTTGTCCCTGGGTTGTAGTGGCTGTAGCATCCTAAAATTGCTATGAATTTTAAACTTTGAAGACTAAAAGAAAATGTCCAATACACTTTTCAAATCGAAATATATGGAAAATGCATCTGCATTTTATTGGGGATGACCACATACATGTCACAAAAGAATTCGTACTATATGATTAAATTCATGTGAAAGTCCAGAATAGAGAATTTGGTAGAGACAGAAAGTAGATTAGAGGTTACTTTGTAGGGGTAGGGGGCTGATTACTAAGAATATGGAATTATTTTTGAGGTGATAAAAACGTTCTAAAACTGACTGTAGTAATGGTTGCACATGTTGGCGAATATACTAACAACTATTAAATTGTACACTTTAAATGAGTGAATGATATGTTTTGCAAATTATATCTCAATAAAGCTGTTTAAAATTTTTTTAATTTAAAAAAGTTATCTCTCATCCTGGGCCAGATCAGGAATTAAAAAGTGAATAAAAGAGCTGCCTTCCCTTAGGAAGCTTGAATCTAGTAGAGGAGGTAAAAGTTAATAGCAGATAATTATGTTAGAGCTGTCATCAGGAGTTCTAATTCTTAAAGTAAAATTTTTGTTTTAACCACATAATATGTCTTCGGTTAGGTAGTTCAGTCAATTTTCAAATCAATTTCAAATCAGGAAAGCAACACTACATGCTGTATATAAGATCCATTTCTTCAGTCTAACAATACTAAATCGAGATGACAAAAGGGGAGGAGGAGACACTAGAAACTTACCTAATTAAAAGCTTACCTCAACAACAGTCTTTGTGCTTTTAAGGCTCCTACCTTGGTTACAGTCAAGACCTTTCATTCTGAAAAATTTGAAAGTATAAATAGCAAGGAGTGACCCACTTAAAAAGGGGGATGTTTTTATAAAAAACGGTTATGGCTCAATACTTACATGTGATAACATTCAGATTTGAAGAATCTTTGTACATGATCATTGGTTAATAAGATTTGGTCATTAAACTGCATGTAAGGGTAAGATCTCTACTCTTTCTGGAGCAAAGACAACATTTAAATAAATATACAATTATATTAAAATAATGCAATATATACTATATACTCACACATACATCATTTTTCTCATCTTTAACATGGCAGTGAGGACTCTTGTCCATTTCAAGCAGTAGTTAGTTGTAAAGACTAGATGAGAGAGTGCATAAGATGGTATTTTACAAATCATAAAGAGATAAGAAGTCTAGGTTATTGAAGAGCTAACCAGGTGACAAATATATGGGACAGTTTTTTGGAAAAATTGAGTTTCTGCATAAGTACAATAAATTGTAAAAATGAAGGCATACTGTTTAAATAATAAAGTTGTAGAAATGGTTAGATCTTATCAGCATTAGAAATCAATAGAAATTTAAAAGTTTTTTTTTTTATTTTGAATAATTTTAGGCTTACAGAAAAGTTGCAAAGATAATAGAGTCTTTATTACCCTTCATTCAATTTCTTCTGATGTTAATATCTAAAATAATCATAGTACAATGATTGAAACTAGGAAATTAATGTTGATACAATACTATTAACTAAACACCAGAGTTTTTTACTACTGTCCTTTTTTTTTTTCCCCCCAGGTTCAATCCACTATCCTGTACTATGTCAGTCATCACATCTTCTTAGTCTCTTGCAATCTGTGGCAGTTTCTCAGCCTCTCCTTGTCTTTCTCGACCTTGATGTTTTTGAATCGCACTAGACAAGAAGAGTACTAGTCAAAAAGAGTGCAGTCGAAGAGTTTGTCTGATGTTTTCTCATGATTAGACTGGGGTTATGAATTTTTGGGTTAAATACTATAGAGGAGAAATGCCCTTTTCATCCTATCATATCAGAGAATACATGATATCTATATGTTTTATTACTGGTGATGTTAACCTTTGTTACTTGGTTAAAGTGGAGAAGAGTTTTAATGTTCAGAAATATTCACTCTGCACAGACTTATCAAAAAAAGATATGTACCAAACATGTTTTTTTCTCCACTAATAATAAAAATAACTGCAGTAGCTGCTATCCTACTGTACACAATTAAAATAAAGAACGCAAGATAAGGAAGAAAAGGTAGAGGAGGGGGGCAGGGGACAGAAAATTGCAACTGGTTCAGAGAGATCCCGCCAGATTATTGCTGTGGCCATTGCGCTCAGGGGACTATACAAATTAAAGAAAAGGAAGTCACATAAGCCAGGCACGGTCTTGAGCAAGCTGCTTTTCAAAGATAAGGTTGGAAGTGAGGATCTCTCAGAAAATATGACAGGCCTTTCTTTCTTTCTCTCTTTCTCTCTTTTTCTCTTTCTCTCTTTCTCTCTCTTTCCTTCTCTTTCTCTTTCTCTCTCTTTCTCTCTTTCTCATCTCTCTTTCTCTTTCTCTCTCTCTTTCTCTCTCTCTCTCTCTTTCTCCCCTTTCCTTTCTCCCTTTCTCTTTTCTCTCTCTTCCTTCTCTTTCTCTTTCTCTCTTTCTCTTTTCTCTCTCTTTCTCTCTCTTTCTCCTCTCTCTCTCTTTCTCTCTCTCTCTCTCTCCTTTCTTTCTCTCTCTCTCTCTCTCTCTCTCTTTCTTCTTTCTTTCTTTTTTCTTTCTTTTCCTTCTAGAACTTGGTCTCTTTTCTCACATTTTATCAATGTGCCTCAGCTTGCTGAGCCTTATGCACCAATGTCTTTAGAGTAAATGTTTGGTGGTCTTTTTAACATCTACTGGCACCTGCTGCCAGCCAGGCTCTTTACACATGCTAATTATAATCCTTAAAACAGCCCAGGAAGGTAGGTTCATTTTCTACACAAGTTCAGCCATATGCTATGCCCTGCCTGTATGTACATATACATATGTACATTTATATTTATTTTTAGTTTTTAAATTATGAAAGCTATAAACAAATTTGTCCCTTTTAAATGGCACAGAACTTTCTGTCCATTCACTCCCACTCCCATATCAATACCAAGTCTGGTATTCATCTTTCTGGTCTCTCTCTTCTATGTGCATATATCTATTTTTTAAATATCAAAACCATCAGAATATAATACTCTTATTAAAAACTTACATATGTATTGGAATATCACTTTTATCTCTTGATTTTTAAAGATGGTAAAAATGTTTCATACTATAGATGAGCCATATGTTCTGATGTTTTAATAGTGGATCACTAAAGATTCCAAGAGGATTATAGCCCAAAGGATAAAAACTGTACACTGAAACATCAGGCACCATGACAAGCAGGGGAGGAGATGTTCGGAAGCATTTCAGAGCATGTATAGTATAGATCAACTTCGTACCTCAAACTTTGAATCCCATCCCAGGTGCAATGTTCACTTTGTATGTGAATTTATGTAAGTCAAATTCTGTGATTGGTTTTGTTTTCTAAAAGATGGGGATAATAATTACTTCATAGGGTCATAATGAGGGTCCTAATGGCAGTACACATGAAAGACTTAAGCAAAGCCCAGGAAAGAGTAGAGACACATTAAAAGTAACTATTACACTTATTGTCATTGTTGGCTACCCACATCTGAACTCCATTTTGAGGAAATTTTTAAATAAAGGTCATGCTTTCCATTGCAGAAACTCAAGTGGGTGGGTAGTCTAATCCTTCTCCACCTCCCTTTGGCAGTTTAAGCCTGTGACCTCGGTTTGGTCAACTGGAACTCATTTCTGAAATCGAGAGAATTTGGGTGCTGTTATACAAAATACACAGAAGTTGACACCGCGGGGCTGCTTATAAACAGCAGTAGTGATAGTTTTCTAACTAAAATGTTCCTGTGCTGCCATCTACCTGTGACTTCAGCTTGCCTTGATGGAACTTGTTTTTGTGACCTGCCTGGTACCCATTCAATAAATCCCATTTTCTCTTTACAGAAAATTTGATTTCTGAAGTTTGCAACTAAGAAACTTTATGATGCCTCTCTGTACCCTTCTTCAATTTCCTTATTCACTCAAAATATTCACTGGGGACTTTCTGTGTACTGACAGAAAAGCCAGAGTGTGTAATAGTGCTCCTCCTTAACAAATTCAAGGGCATGCCTAGAAAAAATGCATCCACACACTAAGATACTCTGACTAAACTGCAATGACTTTTTTTATCTGTAGCTGGGTTTGGGGCATTTTTAAAAGTCAGAATCACGAGATTGTTTATCTGCAAAAGTGTTTGCCACATACTTCTGGGGGAAAAAAGAGTCACTTTAAGGTAACCAAGAAATTAAGTGGCTATTTATAATGTTTTAAAAAAGTTTTTAAATCTAATAATTTTTTTTCTCGATCATTTTACATGTAGAAAAAGTATATCAGCAGATGTTGTCCAGATGTAGTAATATGGCAATTTCCATATGAATTTGTATAGAAACTCCTTATCAAACTGTCATTGGATGATTATTCTGGCTGAAGCAATCTGATTATTTACAATGGCTTCTGCCTGATGCACTACCATTAGGCTAAGACTCGTTCCCTTTGAGCCAATTCAAATCCAATTTCTCATCAACCAAAAGGAAACCTCAGGTTAAATCTCCTATGTGACTTTATTTTTAATCAGTTCCCAGTTTTAAAGATTAGCTCACTTAAGACCTGACCGTCCAAGAATTAATTGATCCATTTACTAAGGCCCCTTGTGATTTTAAACTCTTAAGTGTCCATGACTTTTTGATTCTTGGCTCTGCTGTATTGTGATTATTTTTGAATTCATAAATTCAAATCAGTGATTTCATACATGCTGGTCCCTTGAAGATGATGCCACCCACTGACCAACATTTTCCTATTTTCCAAATCTTCTGAAACTACTATACATTATTTTTATGGTATTAAAAAAACAATAAACATTATTTTAAAATATTGATGGATTATAGAGATCAGCAGTGATATAACTTAAAATATGCAAATTGTAGCTCAAAAGGACTTTTTATTTTCTCATTGGCAGTAAAAATGAAGGCCTTAGAACTTAAATCCTGAAGTCAAATAAAAATATTTAAACACCTTGTTGTACCCTATTTAGCCCGAGGATACTCCTAATTTTAGAACAATTCCATGCCTTGAAATATAACTTGAGTCATTATTGTATTTCCATTCCTACAAACAGGTAAACCCATGAAAGTTATTATGTAATATTTAGGCTTATGGATACCTAAGATTTTGTTTCATGAACTAGAAGAAAACAGAGGTTGTTTTATGTTTATGACAGAATTCTTTAGTTGCAATGTGACTTGAATCATCATTGACATAACTAAATGGATGGTATTGTCTTAGAAAAACAGATTTATATCATCTACTTTACTGTTATAAATGCAAATGGGATATCAGCATAATGGAAAACATTTTTTAGACTTTGGACAAATCTCTATATTTGGCTTTTACCTGCTATTAAAGGAAGAGTCAAGTATTTGGGAAATAAATAAGAGGGTGATGTAGAAAAGTGAAATGTTCTCAAGCAATTTATAAGTCAGGTAAAAATCAGATAGTGGATGTAGACTTGGTAAATAAGGAAGAGACTGTCCTTGTATATATTATTCATTAATATTTTAGTCCATTTTTTAAAACCTATGTAAGCCAAATGAATATTTTTGAGTTGATCCTTTCTCAATCAAGGATGTCCCTATTTTAGGTTGAAAGTTAAGAGATTAAATATATTGTTTTGTTTTCCAATTAAAAAAATTGAAATTAAAATATCAGGATTCTTTATCCATTGATTACATAAGGTTCACACTTAGTTTGCTTAATTTAATAAGCTATTGGAAAACTTAAAAGTTAAAAAAGATCAAATTAATTATTTTAGAAAAATATTACAAAGGTAAATACATTATTCCTTTTAAAGTATGTGTTGGGTTTGTTGCAGGACTGTGAGTCAAGGTACACTTGTTTGCCTAGTTTTCAGCATTCTTTGCAACTTTATCATTCCATGTCTTGAAATAAATACAAACACTTGGAAATAAAATATGATGCTTTCATGATATAATCATGATGCATATGATTACATTTAAAACAAGGCTTATCTGATGAATTATTTTCTAGTATTTCTTATTTTTCCATTTTCTATCAAAAGATAAATTTCTTGCTTTCCTAAATGACTTAATTACCAGGACATATCTTTCTACATGGGGTCACATATTAAATATTTTAGGGAAAAAATAGCCATCTACTTTCTCAGCAGCAAAATAAACATTTCGAAACCAAGGTATGCTCTTTTTGATGGATAATCAAAATTTTGATTTACATATATATATTTTATACTAGCTTGGGACTATAGTTATTTAATTAGAAATGAAAACTAAGTATGTGCTGTTACTCGCCCCCTTATGTCTATTGCATTTACAACAGTCTTTGTATATATCAACATATTGCTGGATGCTATAGTAAGCTTAAGTAATATTTGTTGTACTAAATGAAATATAACATTTCAAATATAACATTTGAAGGACAAAATGTATGAGAAAATAAATGCTTATCCTATCTCACATCCAAAATAGAAAAAATATAGGAAAATCAGTGCAAATGGAAATTAGTATTATCATAATTCAGACAAGTTAAGCCAAAATTGCTAGACACTACTTTCAAGAAAGAAAAGAAAAAAACAGTTCCAATCTAAAATGAGATGTTCAGAATAGAGTAGACGTCTTGTATTTTTGAGAATGCAATATCAATTACTTATTATTATCATGAGGTATTTGGTCTGTACATTCAGCACAGTTTTCTCAGAAATAAATCTAAACATATGGATCAACAGAAAAATTTATTCTTATAGCCTAGATTAAACAACTTTCATAGAGCCTCAGCAATGGAATGAACCAGAAAGATAACAGATTCTATTTCTCATTTATTATAGGGATCGCCTCCAAAAAACACACATTTTGCCTATAATTGAAGTATATGTTTAGTACCTCCTGAGACAAGCTCATTGTAGCACTAATTGCTAAATAGATTTTTTTGATCTCTTGAGGTATAGTATAACAACCAATTAGCTATGACTTACTGATTCTGACTTAGCTCTTTGAGAAAATTCGGAACAAATCTAATTCATCTGTCATATGATAACACTTTAAATACCTAAATTGGGAAGAGTAATTAACTTATTTTTTTGAGTATTCCATATGTCCTTGGCATTTTATTAACATTACTATTTCTCTACTAATCCTCACAAAGATATAGTAAAGTTTGAATTATCATTTCTAATTGTCAAGAAAGCTGAGGCTCTTCCTGATTAAATAATTAGCCTAGAGTCAACTATTTTATTTTCCTGGGATATTCTTTATTCAGTCTAATTATCTACTATTTCGTCATGTTTTGATTTCTGGGCTCCCCACCATCAATATCTTCTGTATATGCTCCTTCTATTAATGTGTTGTCCAACTCTGTATGCATTCTATAGCACATGATCTGATAGCTGAAGACTGGGACTCTCATTATTCAGACCTATACATCATATTTTATTATACAGTTTAAGTTTTTGTTTGCAGTTTGGCATCTACTTACTCATGTAATATAATTTACAAGGTTTCTTTCACGTAATCTGCCCATTTATTATACCTTTATTCTATATCCATAGAGTCAACACATTTTTTCAGTTTAAATGCAGTATGTTACATTTAAATATCAGCCAGTATGGCAAATTTCTAGTGAAATAAACAGATTATTTTACTTATATAGATCCTGGTTTAATGTCCGTTGTTAAATGGTTAGATGTTCCTTGATAATGACTTATTGACAAGACATGGCTCACCATTTTAAGCATATTGCTGCCACTGGGACTGGCCATCCTTCTTAAGTCGTTGTGCTTGTTAACGATCTCCATCTGGACTGATGGGTATTGGGTCAATAAAGACAACACTGAGGTGTCTGACTTTAGAATGAAGCAAAAAGTAAGAACAGTGTTAAAATATTGAAAATCAAAGTAACAAAACTGATTTATTTCAATATAGAAGTTAATAAAAATGTTTAGTTTTGTGTTCTTCGACTTTAGCATCAAACTCATCCAGAGGGCTTGTTAACATATAGATTGCTGGGCTTGACTCCCCCAGAATTTCTGATTCAGAAAGACTAGGTGGGGCCAGAGAATTTGCATTTTCAACAAGTTCTCAGGGACACCCTTTGAGAATCAGTAGTCTAAGTCACAGAATTGTTGTGAGGAACTTGGGAGTATTCTTTTGAGCATCGCCATTTTTTTTTTGCCTTTAACGATAGGTACATTTGATCCATGAGACCTGTTTACACATGACCTTATCTCACAATATGCAGGAATTTAAAGCCCTCAACAATGGTCTAAGTAGTAGTGGAAAATTCAATAAAACAAAAAATTGTGCCTGAAATTCTGCAAAAACAGAATTTAAGCCATTTGCTATCTGGCAAAAAATATTTACTCAAACTAGGATTCAGTCTTCAAAAAATATAAATATGTATATGTGTATGTGTGTGTGCGTGTGTATAGTAAAATAGAAAAAGACTATCATATATCTAGATATCATTTAGATTAAAAAATATGAGGTCTATCTGCCAACTATATTCAGCATCTTCTAAAGATTATGAATTGTGTGCATACTTATGTTTAAGCCAAACTCAAAAGTTGTCTTTTTCTGTCTTAATGAGAGTGTAATTAGAAGGCAAGATACTTTTTAAAAATGGAAAAATTACTCCTGAAAAAAATTATGGACAATTAACAATGAAAGGAACCCAGAAATCATTTAGTAAATGCTGTCCTGGTTTTCTCTATTTGCTGTACCATCCAAGCTGTGCACTGTCCACCCTTCTCTGTCTTGCTGTGTGTCCTGAAGCTGAGTTCTCTGACCTGCACCATCTGGGCTCCCTTGTCTTGTGCTTTCTGGATGGATTAAGCCAAAGGGAGGCACTGATAGGAGAATAGAGTGTGGGAGCAGGTAGAGGTCACTCCCTCTACCTGCTCTACCTACACTCCATTTTGATCCCGCTATTCTTTCTTTCTTTTGTTCCGCAGGCCTTGAGGTTGCTGCTGGTCACTGTCTTTGTTCCTTTAACACCATTCCTTCCTCTGTAAATATCTCTTCATTAAAGCCCATTCATTTAAAACATCTGTGTTGAAAAGAGAACTGGTAATTATGTGATATGATGGAGGTATTAGCTAAAGATATGGTAACAATTTTGCAGTATGTAAATATATCAAATCAACACTTATGCACTTTAAACTTACACAATGTTATGTGTCAATTAAAGCTCAATAAAGTTAGAACACAAAACAAAACATCTGTGTTGAATAATGTTCCCTATCTAGACTAAGTGGAAAAATCTTCTTTATTTTATCCATTAAAAAAAAAACGGAAATTCAGAAAGGTTAACCGAATTACATAAAAATCTCTTTTTTTAATCATATCTAAAAACTTTTGAATTTGGAACTGCAAATTAATACACAGATAACATATTCTTTGTGCTTATAGGCTCTATTTCAATAAATAAAGCAGTATATGAAAGCTACCATTGTTCCTTTAGAAAATAGCTTACCACGTTAAGCATTTTGTTATCAGTCACTAATGTGTCTTTCTTATTAGCTGGATTTATTAATTTTTTTTAATTCACTTATCAAAACCAATTAAGAATTTGGCAAAACAACTAAAAACATTCTAAAATATAATTTCAGAGGTTTCATAAGCATTTGAGTTTAAGTTCATCATTAAAGTGACAAGGTTGTTTAAATGACTGAATTAGTATTTAATTTCTCTGTTTATTGTAACCTTTTACTTAGACTTCACCTCACATTCACTGTCTCATATTCACTAATATTGCCTTTCCAATTATATCATTACCAAGCACAAAGCAACAAAAATAGTCACTTATGTTTTAAAATACTATGTGCATAACAAGAGAGCTGAGTGCCAAATACACCTTTAGGGATATAGCCTACACCATCAAGAAAAGAACCCTAAAGCAAGTAATAAGAGATTCTTGAAGGGTGTAATGGCTCCCCTGGAAGCCAGCACTGAGTACTAAGTAGCAGATCCATTACAATCAGCCTTGATGATACTCATAATATTCATTGTCACATTTTCTTTCTTTACATCTTAAAGAAGCTGTGAGATAATTTTAATTTCTATATTTTATGGAAGTACTATTAGATACTTTAGTACTATTATATACTTTATTATCTCTACTAAAAATTAAAAAAAATAAGGTTTAGAGATATTCCAGACCAGATAAGCTACTTCTTAATAGGCATTGCTCAGAATAAATGGCTATATGGACTAAAACTCTATGCCCATTTTATAGATGTGGACTCTGGAAATTAGACATGTTAAAAATCTTCTATCTACACATAAAATCAATGAACAGAGAAGCCAGAACTTGAACCAAATTCTTCAACACTAAATAAATCCTAAGGTTTTTTCAAGTCAACACACTGGCACCTGGAATGCAGCCAGCACTTAGGAAACAGCACTTCTAAACTTTAGTTAACACTCTTCTTCCCATATGTTGATACTAATCTTTCTACATGGTTGGCAAAGATCCTAATAAAGCTCTGTAGGCATCTAACTCAAGGAAACTCGTTTTACTTGTCTTCTTTTGAGAAGTATGAAAGTTGCATTATACTTTTTTGGTTCCCTCAAATGACTTCCTAGTCTGTAAAATGCTTTAGTTCTGTAGAAGTAAACACACTATCCTTTTAAATAAATATAGAAGTCAAATTTTAATAATTGCTCAGCTTCAAGGGTATAAAATTACTTTCCTTTCTCCTAGTACACATCCTAACCTGCTTGATCTTATACGAAGTTGCCAAGTTTTCTCTCCTAAAGAAGGTAAGAGGCATTAGAAACTTATGGGCCAGAACTTGCCTTTCTGTTTGAATTTCCCCCTTTCGTAAGAGAGGGATGTATCTTCTCTCAAAGTTCATCTTTCTCTTGCTCACTTTCTACTTGCTTTCAACCTACAGCACTTGCACTCTGTCTTTTGTCCTTGACATCCCACTGAACTGGCATTTGCAAAGACCATCACAACCTCGTTAGTGGTAAATATAATGGGAACTTTTTACTCTTCATCTTACTTGTCTCAGGAACATTGGGAAACGTTGCTTACATTCTTGAACCATTTTCCACTTGGCTTTATGATGCTCCTACTTCTCTTTCTTCTCAGTCTCCTTTCTTTTCAGCTCCCCTTCCTCTGGCTCACTCTTAAATCTTGGTAGACTTCACAATTTTTCCTAGACCCCTTTCTCTTTTCACTTTATACATTTTCTACTTTTGTAGTTTCAGTGCCACTTATATGCTGATGATCCCCAACTCAGACCTTATTCATACCTCACCTGAAAACTATCTGCCCCAGATGAATTCATCCTTGGCTCCTCTCAGAGCCTGAACATCACCAGGTGCTCCCTATTCTAATGAATGGCATCACCATTCTCCCCGTGATACAAATCAGATGTTGCCACTCTCTCCTCAATCCAGGTCTAACCAGTCTCTAAGTCCTAGAGCTTCTACTTTGCAATTAGAACCTCACTCCCATCCATAATCAAGTACAGGCCACTATTATAATTTATCACCTACATTATTGAACAAGGTCCCAACTAGTCTCCTTGATGCCAGTCTGCACTTCTGCCATATGATAGAGTGATCTTTCTGAAAGGCAAATCTGCCTGTATCACTCTCTGATTTGGACACTCCCTGATTGTACTTAACATTGCTCATAAGGCCTATGGGACCTGGGCCTCGTCTTACTATTCTAGCCTCATCCAGTTGGACATCTTTTCTAATCCCATCAAACATAATTGTCTCTTAATTCTTCACACTCCAAATTGACTTATTCTCAAACTCCCATGCTCTCTCTCTCTATTATTTGTTATACTTCACACATGATGTAACCTTTTCCTCAAATACTTTTCCTTCACATCTACTTTCTCTTTTCGCTGGTCTAAATCCTACTAATTGAATTATCATAAAGACTAAATGAGTTGAAGAACACAAAATACTTAGAATTTTTTAAAATTAGTAACTGTTCAGTAATATTCTTTAGAACCCCATATTTGCCTTCACTGTATATTTATCATACTTTTGAAATTTCCTGTTGACTCATGAATCTCCTACTATTCTGAAGTGTTATGTGGGAAGTTACTATGTTAATCTTGCACTATCCCTAGCATATAGCACTATGTCTGGTGTCGTACACACAAATAAGTGGTTGTTGAACAAAACTAAATTGAAATGTGTTGAGCTAAACTTTGGAAGTCAAATTATAGTTTCATGTTTGAATTGTCATTGATTAGGACTTTGTAATATCAAATACATACTTTTGTGGGTGTAGAAACTAAATCTTCAAGCATATGTTAAACTTTTCAACTGAACAACCTATTCATGATAGAAATGAATTCCTATAAGGCAAGTAGTGAGTTAATTTTATACTCATTTATACTATACTTGTCATCTGATGTTCATTGCTGACCCATTGTCTTACAGTTTAGTAGAGTTAATCATTAAAAAGTTACTGATTACTATAAAGATATATATCGGTGAGAACCAAGATGCATTATGTGATGAGAGAATATTTTTTTGCTTCCCATCTCAGGAGATTTGTGACCATCATCTCTGTTGATGTAATAGTCATCATAAACTATGGGTAAGGCAGCCCTCTTGGTAGATCTTAAAATCTATTTTATAAGTGATATTCTTACCATGCTTGCAGCTTGTTGCAGCAGTACCATGAAGCATATGCTCACCAACATCGTTGTCTCTGTGAAGAAATGAAGCATTTATGAGACTTATAATTATGTAAAAATAGCTACTTTATGAAAAAATGAGTATGCAAAAATTTTAAGGAATGGACTAATATAGCTTTTTATAGATTGAAACTTTCCTATGACAGTAGATTTTCTTGGTCAGATGAACAACTTTTCTTAATAAAAATCAATCTCACTTTTTACTTACAAATGTAGGCTTTATTCTTGTGTTACCCATTTCTACATTGGAACCCAGCAGCAATTTTTCTTAATACTTTATAAAGACTAGAATTTGAGATCTAACCAAAGGACAAAAGTAAAACATTGATCTGTAATAATTCATATCAATCTTCAATTGTAAACAAATTAGTTTAAAAACTTAGTTTTTAAAATTTTTCTGGGTCATAATAATCATTAATATACCACTGAAAAAAAGTAAGTCATAGATGCATAAGGTTATACACAAAAGTAATAACAGTGGATATCTTTTAAAAGTGATGGATTTATATTTTCATTACAAATTTACCTTTTGTTTCTATAATTCTCTACTGTTATTATTATTATTAAACAATTGCCAAGTGTTACTTTTATAATAATTCCCTCCTTTATTTTAGAAATTATTTCTTGAAACTTTTTCTTGCCATTAAATTTTACTCTAATTCTCCTTTAAATATTAAAATTGGCTATCTTTGCTTCATTAGGGATCCTGTCTGAAAAGCTGTCTCTTTCAACTTATTTATATGTGTGTGGTTTTGAGTATCCTGAATACCCTAGCAGCTTTACCTTGAATGTACTCCAGTTTATCTATAACCCAATTAAAAAGTGTTATGTCAACTATAAACATAATATTTTATGCATGATCTATCTTTTGGCATATTTAATATGTTAGAACAAGGCAATGCTGAGAAAATATTTGAAATAAATCCTAATCATTAATACACTCTCATCTACGAGTAGTAAAGTTGAGAATAAAATTAAAGGCTATAAAAGTTTTTCCTCCCAGCATGGATAGTTCTTATTAAATAACACAGCAAATGTTTTACCTGAGTTAAGCAGGTGGCAAGGATAAGATATTCCTATGTCCAAAAGAGATGAGCATATTTTGATCTTCAGCATAGCAGTATATATACAGAATATATACAATATTTAGGCATTTGTTCCTAATCACTTCTCTTTCCTGTTTGGTTACTCTGAATTACGCAAAGTGGTAGTAATACGTTATGGTGAAAATGTACTAAAAGATTTTATCATCTGCTTCAGTAGTAAATAAGCCCATTATTTAATTTTAAAAAGGAACTGAGTTAATTGTTATTCTCCTATAATTAGGTATAATGTTAGTAATGATGGGTTAGGAAAGTCCTAAGCTTTCCTACCATGATCTAGAGAGTGTAATTCTATTTAGCTAGGTAGGAATTTATGTGTTTTTGTTCTAAATAGTATTCCATGGAATCACTTACTAATTAGCTTTCAGTAAATTGCCTTTATGTAGTCCAAAGATTACAAAATCCAACATTATGTTCCATTATTAAAATTAATCATACGACCTACTATGAAATTAAAAAAATACAGGAAATTATTTTTTACCTTATTTTCATTTTCAAATGCCTAAATATTGAAACAAAATGTTCAAATAGTTTTTTAGGAATATAATATTATAAGTTACTAAAAAAAAAATCTCCCAAATATATAAAAAGGGAAAAAATGAGCTTAATATATGTAATTCGTTTGTTCTAAAAACTGTTCGTTTCTTATGCTTTTGTTAAAAAATAATTTTCTTCCAAGACTGTGTTAACCTAGATTAGAAAAGTAGTCACATCGTGGTTTGTGGGGTAAGCTTTGGAGCCAGTCACCCTTATTCATAGCCTAGCTTCACCACTCACTGAGACAACTTGTAAAAGAAATACAGCCTCTTTGTGCCTCAATTTCCTCATTTGTAAAATAGGTAATATTTATAACCATGAGATGTTAGGGTTATTATTAAATAATTTAATTCATTTAAGACACTCAGTGCTTGTAATATCAGCACTTAGTGATTGTTATTATGTTTTACTAATTTTAATCAATTAATTAGTCAGTAACACTGGACAAAACAGTATACTATGGAGTACGTAAAACAGTGTATGTGGAAAGGGCGATAGCAAACAGCATTAGATGTTCCTCTTTTTTATTTCCTTTTTTAATAAATGGAGTAGACATCCACATATGAACCAAAACACCTTTGTGGATATTGTGGCACCTAGCACTTTACTCCAAGAGTCCTATGAAGAATTTTCACCTATCAGCTCATCTGGTAAGACAGATATAAACCTTAGTATGAACTATAAAAAAATAATATAACAAAAGCCACTTCAAAATAGAGTTTAAGATGCCATCTTAGAGGAACTGCCTGCACATCTTCTCAAACCTTCAGAATTTTAAAACTGGGCAAATCACTTTCTGACTAGGCCTAAAGCAGCTGATGCTGCTCCAAACACTTGTTTGTAAAAGTAAGAGGAAAGCAGACGTTTTGACTACCAGACTGACAAAGACAATCTTTAGAATTAGCATCACTATATTAATTTATGTGCATTCATAGAGATTCCTTCCTTTTATTCCCCTTCCTTTTTCCATAAGTACCTTTTATCTTCACCTCCTAATTCAAACACTATTTGGACTTCTGCTTGAATCAGTGTTTCCTGAATAGCTGTTCTTTTGAATCTCAAATAAACCCTTGTTGCCTCTCATTTTGGCCTTTAATTTTTAGGTTAACAGAGCTGTAGAAACAGTGAAGCCTGTGAAGCTGCTTTGACCCCTCCTGACAATGTCAGGCAAAAATTCAGGTGACTTTTATGTCCAGACAGGCACTTACATACTAGAGAATACTTGCAGAAGTCCACCCTTCCTGAAGGGAGACTCCAGCACACTACAGGAAAGGGGGGGGCGGGGTAGGAAAAAAAGAAAGAAAGAAAGAAAAAACAAATTGGAATTTAGACAGAGTGAAGTTGGTAAGAGAAGCTTTCCTAGCACTATACTTTCCTCTGGGAAACACTATACAGGGCTGATTTTCCAGCAGAAGCAATCTCTATCAGAGGGGAAAAGGAAAGCTATGCATTACAGCCTGGCTACCTCAGCTGGGCAAGATGAGGCTGAAGAAACCCATTTCTTCCCACTAGCATCTGGAGTACTAAGGTGAGAATTTTACCCCGGGGTTAGGAAAGACGTTGGCAATGAGGCAGATAAGAATTTTGAAAGGTATTAAGGAGATTGTGTACATCATAAAGTCTATGCATGAAACTCTGAGCATGCCACCCCTAGAAATCTTCCTACCAGGTTTATAGGCACCCCAAAGCACAAAGTCCTGAACAATACGTTTCCCTCCCCTGACCCCACTCTACTTCTAGCTCCTTGTGCATGCTTCTGAATGAGCCTGTGAGAAGGAGCTTCCATAAATAGTGAGCACAGTATGAAAGGAAGCCACAGTTGACAAACTACAAACTTGAGCTCTAACACTACTTTCTGGAAAACACAAGAGAAATATCCAGCAACCAGCTGGGTGAATTAAAAGAATTCACAGTAGACACAAAAGATTAAAAATTTGTGCACAACAGAAAATAAGAACTGTGGAGCAGATATACTTTCACAAAGACAGAAAAAGAAAAATGTCTCCAGTACTAACACCACCATAGAAATAATATTGCATCTGCTGAAGGCAATGCACAAGTTAAGAAGGTATCTCCTACTTCAAATGCAAGAGCAGATATGCATAACTACAAGTAATATGAAAAATCAAGGTGATATGGCATCACAGAGAAAATGATAAATGTCCCAAAACTGAGTTCAAAGACATGGAATATTGTGATCTAACTAAGAATTTAGTTAGCTGAATTCTTAATAAATACAGAACTGAAAGAGAAGAAATAAAAATAGCTATGATGCAGGAACTTGATGAGTTCTAAAGAAAACTCAGAAAGACAGTTCAATGAAATCAGGAATAAAATATATGAACAAAACGAGTTCTTTGCCACCGCCCCCCATCTCCAGATTAAAATTATGGAAAAGAACCAAACAGAAATTTTGGAGCTGAAGAAATCAATGAATGAGATGAAAAATGCAATATAGAGCATCTATAGCAGGCAGACCAGATGGAAGAAAGAATACACGACTTGAAGTATAGGAATTTTGAAATAACACAATTAGAAGAGAAAACTAAGATTAAAAAGAGTGAAGAAAGCCTACCAGAGCTATTAGATTCCATGAGAAAGATAAATCCTAGAATAATTGAAATTTCAGAGAAAGAGAGGGAGAAGGGGCAGAGAGTATATTAAAGAAATAATAGCTGAGAACTTCCAAAATCCAGGGAGAGACTTACAAATCCATGAAGCTAATAGGACACCTTGTTATTCTCAATGCAAAAGGACCTTCTCCAAGATGGATTATAATGAAATTGTAAAAAATTAACAATAGAGAAAGAAACTTAGAGGCAGCTGAGAGAAAAAAAAAAGTAATTTACAAAGGAACCCCCCATTAGACTACAGGTGTACTTTTCAGTAGAAACTCTACAAGCCAGGAGAGAGTGAAATGACATATTCAAAATGTTGAAAGATAAAAATTGATAGCCAAGAAGAATATTTTCTCTGGCAATTAAATTTCTCTGTCTCTCCCTTTTTCATACGAATTAAATCCATGTATGAAGGCAAAATAAATACTCTTCCAGACAAACAAAAGCTGAGAGTTCACCACCACTAGATCTACATATAAGAAATGCTGAAAGAAGTTCTTCGAATTTAAATAAAAAGATACTAGTCAGTGACATGAAAACATATACAAGCGTGCATATATTCACTGGTCAAGGTAAAAAATATACAGCCAGACTTAGAAAAATGTAACTCTATTTTAGGATACTGTATTAACCACTCAACTATAGTCTAAGTTAAAGGAAAAGAGTAACGAAAAAATATAGTCACTATAAATTGTTAACAAATACATGACACAAAAAGAGGCAAATTGTCACGTCAATAATATAAAAGAGAAGAGTAAAAGGCCAAAGCCTTTATGAGCAATTGAAGAAAAGTTGCTACTAGCCTAAAATAGATTATTTGATTTATAAGATGGTTTATGTAAACTCCATGGTAACCACAAAACAGAAATCTAGAGTGTATCTATAAAAAATAAAGAAGGGGAAAACAGAGCATACCACCATAGAAAAATAACCAATTTACAAAGATAAGCAGTAACAGAGGAAAAAATAAACACTGGAAATACAAAATAATCAGAAAACAATTGATAAGATGGCATCAGTAAATCCTTAGATATCAGTAATTACTCTAAACATAAATGGATTGAATTCACCAATGAAAAGGCACAGAATGGTTAGATGAATAAAAAACAAGACTCAACTATATGCTGCTGTAAGAGACCAATTTTAGAATTAAGGATGCAGGTAGACTCATCTGTGGATGAAGGGATGAAAAAGGATATTCCTTGCAAGCAGAAATCAAAAGAAAAACAGGATAACTTTAAGCCTAAAATAGTAAAAAGATAAAAAGAAGGATATTATACAATGATAAAAATATCAATCCATCTGGAAGATATAAAAATTATAAATTTACATGTACCTAATATTGAAGCACATAAATATATTAACCAAATACTAATAGATATGAAGGGAGAAATAAACAATACAATAATAGTGGCAGACTTCAATGCTCCACTTTTAACAATGAGTAGATCAACCAGTCACAAGGAAACATTAAATGTGAATCATGCATTAGACAATGAACCTAACAGATATCTTTAGAACATTCTAACAGCAGCAGAATATGCTTTATTCTTAAGGGCATACAGAGCAATCTCAAGAGTAGAATGTATGATAGGACACAAAACATATCTTGGCAAATTTAAGATTGAAATCATACCAAGTATCTAGTCTGACCACAATGGCATGAATCTAGAAATTAGTAACATGAGAAAAAGTGGAAAACCTATGAATATGAGGAAACTAAACACTGGGTTAAAGAAAAAGTCAAAAGGAAAATCAAAGTATATCTTGAAACAAATGAAAATAGAAACACGACATATCAAAACCTAAAGGATGCTGCAAAAACAGTTTTTAAAGGAAAGCTTATAGTGATAAATGCATATATTAAGAAATTAGAAGGATCGCAAATAAAGAACCTAACTTTACACCACAAGACTCTAGGAAAAGAATGAATTAAATCCAGTGTTAGCAGAAAGAAGAGAATAATAAAGATCAGAGCAAAAATAAATAAAATAGAGACTAGAAAAACAATAGAAAAGGTCAATGAAACTAAAACTGGTTCATTGAAAAACAAACAAAAGGGACAGCTAAAGAAGAAGATTCAGCCAGACAACTAAAGAAGAAGATTTAAATAAATAAAATCAGAACTGAAAGAGAAGAAATAACAACTGACACTACAGAAATAGAAAGGATCGTAAAAGACTATTATGAATAATTATACACCAACAAATTAAATAACTTAGAAAAAATGAATAATTTTCTAGAATCAGACAACTTTCTAAGACTGAACCAGGAAAAAATATAAAGTCTGAACAGACTAATAATAAATAAGGAGATTGAATCCGTAATCAAAAACATCTCAACACAGAAACCAGGACTAGATGGCTTTACTGGTGAATTCTACCAAACATTTAAAGAATGAACTCCAATCCTTCTCAAATTCTTCCAAAAAATTGATAAAGAGGGAGTATTTCCAGATTCATTTTATGAGGTTAGCATAATTGTGATACTAAATCCACATAAAAACACTGTAAGCATGGAAAATTATTGACCAATATTACTAAAGAACATAGATGCAAAAATTCTGAGCAAAATATTAGCAAACTGAATTTAAGACCTTATTAGAAGGATTATACACAGTGACCAAGTGGGATTTATTCCTGAAATTCAAGGATGGTTCAATATGTGTAAATCAATAAATGCAACACGCTACATTAATGAAATAAAAGAAAAAAATTATATGATCATCTCAAAAGATACAGAAAAAACAATTGACAAAGTACGACATCTCTTCAAGATAAAAACCGTCAACAATTGAGTATAGAACAAACACCTCAGCATGAAAAAGACCACGTATGACAAACTCACAGCTATTCTACTCAATGGAAAAAAATCAAAAGTTTTTGCTCTAAGATCAGAAACAAGATAGGGTGACTCCACTCTTATTCAACAAAGTACTGGGAGAGTCCTAGCTAGAGTAATCGGGCAAGACAAATAAATAAAAGTGTATAAATCTGAAAGGAAGAAGTAAAATTATCTCTATTTCTGGATCATATGATTTTATATATTGAAAATTCCAAAGATTCTAGTAAAAAACTGTTAGATCTAATCAATGAATTTAGTAAGGTTGTAGGGTATAAAAATCAATAAAAGAAATCAATTACATTTCTGTGCACTAATATGAAACATTTGAAAAAGAAATTAAACTATCCTATTTACAATAGCATCAAAAACAATAAAATACCTAGGAATAAAGTCAACCATGTAAGTGAAAGATATGTACAATGAAAACAATAAGACTTTGCTGAAAGAAACTGAAGAAACAAACAAAGGGAAGGACATCTCACATTCACAGCCATCTATAGATTCAACTCAATCTCTGTCAGAATCCTAATGACGTTTTTTATGGAAATAGAAAAAACAATCCTAAAATTTGTAGGGAGCCACAGAAGATCCTGAATAGGCAAAGCAATCATGAAATAGAAAAACACAACCAGGTCTACAGCCATGCCACCCTGTACAAGCCCGATCCCGTCTGATTTCGGAAGCTAAGCAGAGTCGGGCCTGCTTAGTACTTGGATGAGAGATCACCTAGGAAGACCAGGTGCTGTAGGCGTAAAAAATAAAAAATGTAAGGGATTATAAGATGACAAGGTCTTTGCAATCTGTGAGGTCAATAAGGGTGGCCTTGCCTAAAAAAAAAACAACAAAAAAAACCAACCAGAGGCATCATACTTCCTGATTTATACTGCAAAACTATTTTAATTATAACAGTATGATACTGGCATAAAAATAGACATCTAGGCCAAGGATACAGAATAAAGAGCCCAGAATTAATCACCCACATATATATTCAACTAATATTTGATAAGGGAGCCAAGAGCATATAATGAGGAAAGGATAGTCTATGCAACAAATGGTGTTGAAAAGTGGATAACCACATGCAGAAAAATGAAATTGGATCCCCATCTTACACCACTCAAAATAGATCAAAGACTTAAACATAAGCCTTGAAATCATGAAGCTCTTAGAAGAAAACAGGATAGAATCTCCTTAACATTGGTCTTGGTAAAAAATTTTTTAATATGACACCAAAAGGACATATAACAGAAGAAAAATTTGACAAGTAGGACTACATCAAACTTAAAAGCTTCTGCACTGCAATAAAAACAATCAACAAAATGTAAATGCAACCTATGGAATGGAAGAACATATTTGCAAACTATGTATTTCATGAAGAGCTCATATCCAAAATTGATAAAGAACTCACACAACTCAGTAACAAAAAAATCCCAAGCAATCCAATTAAAAATGAACAGAGAAACTAAATTTACTTTTTCTCAAAGAAGACATCTAAATGGCTAATAGGTACAAGAAAAGGTGCTCAATATCACTAATCATTAGGGAAATGAAATCAAAACCACAATGAGATATCACCACACACATGTTAGAATGGCTATCAAGAAAAAAAAACATGAGTATTGATGAAGATGTGGAAAAGGGAACTCATGTATACTGTTGATGGGATTACAAAGTGGTTCAGCCACCAGGAAGAATAATTTGGAGTTTCTCAAAAAATTAGAAATAGAACTACATACAATTCAGCAATCCCACTTCTGGTTATATAGTCAAAGGAAATAAAAACAGGTCATTGAAGAGATATGTGTATTTCCATGTTTTCTGCAGCATTTTCACAACAGCTAAGATAGGTTTATCTATGGGTGAGTGGATAAAGAAGATGTGATATATATGTACAATGGAATACTATTTGGCCATGAGAAAAGAGAAAAATCTAGCAATCTGCAATAACATGGATGGATCTTGAAGGCATTGTGCTGTGAGGTAAGTCAGACAGAGAAAGACGAATACTGTATAATATCTCTCACCTGTGGAATCTAAAAAAAGCCAAGCTTGGAAAAACAGAGTGAGGTGGTGATTATCAGGGGCTCGAAAAACAGGGGATGGGAGAGATGGTAATTTAAGAGTACATGCTATAATTAGTAGATAAATAAGTCCTAGAGAGCTAATACACAGTACAGTGACAATAGACAACAAAACTGTACTATAAACATTAAATGAAGCTAATAGACTAGATTTTAATTGTTCCCATTACTAGAAGAAATGATTATGTGATTCAACAGAGGTGTTAGCTAACACTACAATGACAATCATATTTCAATATAAATGTATCAAATCAATATGTTGTACACTTTAAACTTACACATAATGTTACATAGCAATTATATCTTAATTAAAAAAAGAAATTAGTTAAGAAAGTCAAAATGTGATCTTTAAAAGAAAAATTCTTTTTTAAAAGTATATGAGTTGGTGCACAGAATAAAATTATAGTTTATTACAAAGATAAATTATGTACTTAAATGCCTTAAGTATGATAATTTGAAGTAAATAGTAAACTTGGCCCATTTTTTCTTTTCCTATATTCTAAATCAGTAAAGCTTATTGAGTAAAATTATATTGTGTATATCTACCAGAAAATCAAATACATTTGGCCTAGATCTCTTTTCTTAGATTTCTAATATTGCAAGATGTTTGCATGCAGATACTAGTTCTTACCAAACCCATTTGACATGGTTAAACAAAGAGATGATTTGGGGCTAATGGGTATATATAAAGATATTTATAATAAGCAAAATGTTTATTATTATATGAAACCCTAAATATTGTTAAAAGGAACTCATTTTTATGTTAATATCTTTCTGTGTAAATATAGGAAAAATAGTTCAAAAACATGTTCATCTAAGTACCAAAAAGAGTTTGTCACTCTATAGTTGTATAATTGCATCTCCCATCCAGAATATCAACTTTACATACCCATTCAGTGGAGCCATCTCTCACAGAAATAAACTGTGTCATTTGAACCCTTTGCCGATTCTGGAATTCATCTCCATGGGGAATCTGCATTACTTAGCAGTTGACTTGAGGAAAGTTCCATACTTCATTTTTCTAATTTTTAAAATGGAATCCTCATAATATTTGCCTTAGAGGATTAATTGTGAAAATGAAATAAGATAGCTTATATAAAGCACTGAGGACAGAGCACTGTTGGAAGCCAGCTGACAAAGTAATTGAGGGTACCTGAAAGGGGGAGCATGGACTGAGGAAAAGAAAGAAGACAGACAGAATTGCAGGAGGGAGCACAGATTCAAGCTGTGTCCTCGAGTTTATTTAGAACACACTACTTATAGCATCGCAATGAGAAAACAGCAGTCAAGACCCAAGGTCAGCCAAATTACTTATCTTGTAGAACAATGAGATTCTCACAACTCAGAACTCTCTGCTAAACTGTAGCAAGGAATTTGCAGTGATTGCTATGTGAACAGTTACCTCCCGGGTTTTCCCAGCGCTTTACAATCTCAACTTCTTACATTGTTGCCAAGTACACAAATATCCTTGTTCCTTGTTGTGCGATTTCACATGTCCATAAGTGACTCCCCACAGAGCACAAAGTAAAGTCTCAGTAATATCAGCTATTATAGTTCCCTCCTTCATCCTTCTCTTCCTTTTCCTTCATCTATTGGCATTACTGTTATATGCAGTAACACCAAAGTTCTAAGGAGATTCCCAGGAGATATTATTTATATATGTCCTGATAATCATGAGAGAGGACCATTGAGACATTTAGTTTAACCCCTTCCCCCAACATTCTTTAGGAACAGAGAATGCAGAAAGCTAAAATTATCTGGTCAGGTAGTATAGAACTATCTTTTAGAGATCATGAGATCTCTAATTATCTTATCTAGTATTATTTTCACTTTATGAATGTACAAGAGTAAATTGAAATAATGTTATCTACATTTCCCACTTTATAGAGTTTTCTGAGATAGTAGAAACAAAACAGCATTGCTTAAATGAAGATGCTAAGAACTTCAGGTCTCATTATTTGTAGTTAAGTGATTCTTCTCTTAGTCAAGAAGAGTTATTTGGCAGTGGGCTCTGCCTCCATGAGAGCCTGCACACTATTTTTTTCCCATATGATCTTACTCAATATTAGTTTTAGAAGGAAGATTCTTATTCTTAACCTTCTATGTCTGATAATTTATCTGCTAGGCTTCACAGTTAGCCACGGAGGGACAAATCTTGTCTCCCTCTAAGAAATATATTCTTAATTGTTTGGTAGCTCTGGCAATTTATTTTATCCTCCGTGTCTCTTGACATTTGGTGGTATGTATGCAAATATAGCTAAAAAAATAACAACAGCAAACCCTAAATTATAGCAATAATAAATTTATCTCCTCATGAACTTCCAATTCAGTACTTTACTTTTAAAATCTTTCCTTATGTGAGAGGTTTTCAGTCTCATCATCTGAAGCAGCTTTAACCACAAAACAGTACTGAGCATTTGAATACTTTCCAAAGAGGTTCATCTCTATGGGAATCGTTTCCTCTTATGATTATATTTGGTATTCATTCACCTTAGCGTTTATATCAGATACCAAGAACTAGATCTCTAATTTCTACATAGGTAGGCTAAACACAAGTTCTCTTCCATATTTTTATTATTGGTGAAGAATCAAAATCTCAGTTTGTTATTTTAGTAGCAAATTGACCAAGTTTATTTACTCATTCTTGTCTACATAAGACACTAATATTTTAAATTTAATTAATATTTAAATAATTAAATTTAATTAAATTAAGTACTTGAAGTGAGTACTTATGTGATGGATAATATTTTAGATGCTCTTGATAG
This sequence comes from Pteropus medius, assembly GCF_902729225.1. Lineage (NCBI taxonomy): Eukaryota > Metazoa > Chordata > Mammalia > Chiroptera > Pteropodidae > Pteropus > Pteropus medius. Next base: position 34,036,958 of record NW_024354500.1, on the reverse strand, counting down.
AGTTTACAATATAGTCTGAGAGCTAAGACTTGAATAATGAAAACAATGAAGAAAGAAATATGAAATAAGTGGCACTTTAATACAGATGAATATTTGAAGAGAACTTTCTTCTTCTATTTGCTATAAAATACACACTTGAATGAGTCGGGGCTGTGTAAATTTGGGAAGAAATTCGTTAGATGGAAAACATTGTGTTTTACCAAGAAAGCTAACTTGTGATATTGGCAAAAGCTACAGGAGATGTTAGTCAGAGGGGGAAATATTTCAAAGATAGCAACAACAAACAGCTCAGGAACAGATACCTGCAAGCTAAGAACGAATGATGACTAACAAATAGAGACAAGAGATGGGACAATAACTAAGCTTACGTTAAAGAAAGAAAATTTAGAGATGGGATAAAGAATAAGGGAAAGATGATGTCTTTGATTTTTTGCTTTGTCTTTTAAAATAGCTTGACTAATTTAGAACAAGTATTTTATAACAAAATATTCATGTTACTAAACATGAAAATTTAGATACTATATAAAGCTTCCTGATTCATCTATATTTAATGGCTAAAAATGGATGTTATCAAGAAAGAAGCAATCACATAAGTGTGCATAGCCCTGTGTCACACTGTGGAGATGAAATGATAGTTTTATCAAATTCTCTAGTGAAGATTTCCACAAACCAGGCAATTAAAATGTGTCTCCTTAAGCCTGTTAGCCATTCAGGACAAGATTGCTTAATACTTCTTTTGAAAGATGGTGTCCTTACCCAATCTTTTGGAAAATACCAAAGACATTTTTATTATTTTTGTTTACTGGTTTGATAATATAACTCACAAGTCAGGTTTTTATATAATATATATTAAATAACTTTTAGCCCTTATGTTTCAGAGACTGCATATTTTTTAGAGCTTTTGTACAAATCTGTAAATATTTACATAATGAGATGACCTATTAATTGTAATTAAGATAAGCTTCCGGGTACAAGCGAATGAAGGAATGGTGAAAAAGTTGGCACATGTCATCGCATAAAAAATATTTTTTGTGTTTGTTAGATAGGTGCAAAAGTCCAGAGAAGAATGAATATAACTACCAGAAAAAGTAATGAATTATTTTCTTCCTCATGTTTAATTTGTATATGAAAGGAAATGTAAAGTCCAGAAGGTTTTTTAGTAATACTGTGATGATTTATGACAAAAAGGCCATGACAACCTATGCTGTTGGGTTTCTGCTTTAGTAATTTAAAAGTATCTTTAATTTACAAATGTAAAGTACCTCTGAAAATAATTTTCATGGATATCATAAGAAGATATCTTTTCTAAAAAGTTTATTTTCCATGGCTGTCATCACTATCATTGTCTTTATTATATTGGAAACAGCATGTTTTCTTTGCCCTCCAGGTGAAGATGGTCTTCCATCCATTAACTGACAGTCCCACATCATTCTTCACCAGTATCAGATAATCTTTGTGTGTAATTCCTTATGGATAAATTTCCCTTGACCTCATTAACAAATAAATGTGTCATTGTTTCTGTGTTCTCAGTTGCTATCGTTAAATAAATTCATACAGAAATGATGGGATTTTCTCCTTTTTTTTTTTTAACCAAGAATGATTGAAAAGAGCCATTTTCATTGAGATATCATTTTAATAGTGGACACTGTTGGTGCCCAGATCCTTTTCACCAGCTGGTGCACCCATCTCTCAGCTGCTGTGAGTGTTGGTTTAGGAGTGCGTGATTAATGGTTCAGTTGCCTTTTTTTTCCACACAACTGCCCTTGCCCTTGCCCTTGTCCGGGATGTTAACCCCTCTCCAACATTTAGGAGTACTCAGGAGCCAATGATAGCACCATAAAAAGGCCTGTTCCCTTGTTTCATGGTGGGATTAATTTTACTATACAATTTGTGCTCTAGTAAGATCAGAATGAAGCTAGTCTCCAGTGGAAACAAGTTCTTGCTTATCCCTCTTGCATCCTGTTTTCCTTATTCTCTTCAATGAATCACTTAAATCAGAATCCCCTTCTTGGTTTCCCTTCTGGGAAACTGACCCAAGACACTTGTTTTTCTCTAGGTTAACGTTAACCATACGACGGATTTTTCTAAGCTATAGTCTCATTTAATGTTCAAACTCATTCTTAAATTAAAAAAAAAAAAGTGAGAAAAAGAGATATTTGACCATTTAAAAATTCCCTTGAGACCATGGAATTCAAATCTAAGCAATTTTATTTGGTGTCTGATTTATTAATAATGTTACTATACACATGAATTATCAGGTAAGAGAGGATTAAAACAAGCTACTTTAGAGTTTATATACTCAGTCGCCTCATTTGGCAAAATAATGTAGGAATTAGGAAACCAACCTCTATCAGATTATGTGCATCAGTGAACAAAACAAATTTATAATAATAGTGGAACTTTTAGAAACAAACACAGGTAAGACATTCTGCATTGTTTTATTCTAGCTACTTATTGTTATAATCAGACATGGAGTAGAGAATAAAATATTAGCAACTGCCAGTCAAAGTAGTTTTCTCCTGATTTGAGAAGCAGCATAACTCTGAAATAATCAAAGGAACTAAAACAATCAAAGAAATTGGGATCAAATTCCAGGTCTAATTTAAAAGGTATGTAAAACCGGCCATGGCAAAAAAATTTTCTAACTTCCGATATTCTGATGTGCCAAAAGATTACCTATTTCTTAATTTAACTGAGGCTAGAATAAGAAAATACACATGAAAGTGCCTGATACAGAATAGTTTTCAGCTGGTTTGATCCCTTTTGAGGACTCTGGTCAAGCATTTAGTCACTCTTCTGCTATCTCATATATTCAAGTAAAAAAGTATAATAAATGCCCATCATGTGTATTTTTAACTAAGTCCAATAAAAATATAACAGAGGCATTGCTGTGATGTAATTTGCAGTCTACAATCTGAGAAAGACATATATTTATGTAATAATCACATAAAAGAATCTGGGCTGTCATTCTACAGAGAAAATCTGCAGTTCACTTAGCAATTAATTACATAAGGTAGTTGATGTTACGGGGCTTCAAAATTCAGATATATTTTGAACTTTATCTTTCCACCATCCAGCCTACTTCCACACCCCTTTCCATGTACTTTCCTAAAAACTTTAATTACACATTAGGCATTTTTGGCAAGAATTTTTTCTAAGCTCAAGAATTTTTTCTGTTCGTAGAGTTCCACCAAGTACTGTAAGAGATTGTCACCAACTTCAAACAAACTTTATGACTTCTCACAATTAATATCAACACTGATAGAATAATCTATTAGGAACCTGCTAGTCATCTTAGAACCATTCCTAAGGATGGTTTGTGTCCCATAGGGCAGTTTTAGTTTTTGAGCATTTTATTCTTCCAAATATAGTTTTAAAATCTTATGTCTTTTGAAAAATATTTTTATAGATAAAATATCATCTATATTTTACCTTAAACATGCAATGTGACAAATGCTTAAATAATTGTAACCAAAAATACTATGTTAGAGTAGAAGCATAATAAATTAATTATGATGAATTTGGAAGGAGTTAGACATTACTTTCTGGATGAGGTACTATTTTTTTTTTTGAAGATTAGAAGATCCATATAGAAGCGGAAGGAATGAAATAGTGAGCTTTCCCCCAGAAGAGTACTTAATCAATAGCTTAATTTTTTAAATTGGTTTTTAACTCTACTTCTTTTGGTTTAATAAAAGTTTTACAATGTAAATTAAATAATATAGGAAACAAAACACTTGCTTAGTCTCTAAATTTGTACAACAAATATAATTAAGCTGTTAGCAAAACTATTATTAAAAAATTAAGTCACCACTTCCTGGTGTTTTCTTTGCTCAGCTTTAAGCCCTGAGAGTCAGTTTGGGGATTAATAAGGAAAATACTGAAGCTGCAATTCCAAAGCTTATTTTGATTCTTTAATGTAAACCTAGTGTCCATTGTATAAAAATAGTAGCTACTTTTTCTTTTCCTTCCCTTCCTCCTCTTTCTCTTTCTCTTTAATTTCATCTTTTTATCTTCCTCCTTTTCATTCACAGCCACAGATGTCACGTGCATGGGAAAGATTAAGGCAAGGAGAGTTCACTTTTTCTGCAAAATAAACCAACAGGAATATTCATGTTTCCTTAGTGACCTGGGAAAATTTGTGTTTATGTTGGCAAAGGGATAGAAGAACATAAGTTCTGAAAGTAGTTTATATTCATGATATTGTTTAAATTTAAAAGGTATAAGACTTAAAGACATTTCAATGACACATTACTAAGTGAAATCAAAACAATTAAATTACCTGCTTACTATGATTTTGACTCAATCTATTCATGAGGCATTTCAAAGAAAAAAAATAGTATATAGCATTTAATAATATATAGATAATGGAAATAAAAGTCTCTTTTTGTGTTCCAGGTTGGGTGTTATTTAATAGCCTTTAGATTTTAATAAGAGATGAGTGCTATGGGAGTTATTCTATACTTCTGATGCTTATATCCAGAAACAATTCAACGATTTTATATTTATAATCATGTGTATATATTTATCTATAAGATATTTCATGCAAAAATATAATTATAATTCTATTTACATATTTCACTTGACTGAACTAAAGGAAAAAAAATTCTTTTTTTAGATGTCTAAGGGAAGCACCAGCAAACATTTTTGGTGTAGATATTCTGGTCCAGTTTTGTGTTATACTCATATTGTTATGACTAAGATTTTTGAAACACATCAACTTTGTAAATAATTTTTGATGATTTCTCAACGTCTTGTTATCCTTCCTTCTTCTCACCATCCTCATTTGGGGTTTCTTGTAGTTCTGGGAAGTATGAGTCCACACTTGACTCCTGGCAAGGGAGGGAAGAACATGTGACATCAACTAAGCTAATCAGGCCATTATTCAGGCCACCTTATTCCATAGTGCTTGACAGATATGTGATTTAAGCAGGTCCAATTCAAATGAACTTCAAAGAATATGTTTACATGCTAGTATAAAGATATTACTTTTCTCTCCTTTGAGTGTTGTGTAACCTGAATGTGTAGCTGAAAATCTATAGTCATGGTTGCCACTGTTATATTCACACTCTTCAATGCTTTCTTGAACTTATTAATCAAACTTTTGTCCCCACGACTCCATGAAAACTGCTTTTCTCAAGGGCATCATTTACCTCAATTCTTGGTTCTCCTCTTTTATTTGATGTATTGGTAGCTTCCTTTTCATCCTTAAAACATTTTGTTTTCCCACATGGCTTCCAATGAAGTAAAATTAACCCATACTTCAAAGACTGCTCTTTGGTTTTCTCCCTAAACTGTTTGTTTTAGTATTCTAAGACTATCTTTAGATCTTCTCTCTGTCTATTTTTACTCACTCTGTGATATCTATCAAATTTCACATCTTTAAATACTTATTTTAATATGCTGAGGATTCCCTATTTTATATCCTTATTCTGGAGTTCTCTCATCTCTAAACTCAAATATCCAATTACCTACTCAACATCTCTACTTGGTTACGTAAAGGGCATACACAACTTATTCACAACTAAACTTCTGATCTTCCCACCCAAATCTAATCATCCTCTAGTCTTCTCCAACTCATGAAGTAGTAATTCCCTAATTCTAGTTGTTCAGCTCCCAAACCTCATAGATATCCTTGATTCCACTCTTTCTCTTACATCTTATATCAGATCCATCAGCAAATCTTTATAAGCCTTCCATTCAAAATATATTCAGAATCTTATACTTTCTTGTCACTGCACAGCAAACATCTGTCCTAACTATCTTTATCTCTTATCTGTAATATTTACCATCGCTTCCTAACTTCTATACTTCAGTTCTTGCCCCCATTTAGTCCAATCTCATAGCACTAGAATAATCCTGTTGAAACATCAGTCGAATTATGTCATTCCTCTGCTCTAATCCTCCAATAGCTCTTGCAATAGTTCCCCCGTTAGAGGGAAATATCTCACTGAAAATAAATAGAAATTCTTACAATGGCCCACAAAACCCTATATGATTTGGCTCATACCTGTTACTTCTCTGACCCATTGCCCACTGTTTTCCACCTTGTTTACTTAACTCTGGGCCTATTATTATGAATCATATTATATTTTTTCCTAATTTATCCTCTTAATTGTCTAACTCTTTCCAGTAGAATATAAGCTTCACAAGGGCAAGGATTTTGTGTCTTTGTTTACTTATAAAATTTTAATACTGGTCATAGTGCCTGACACGTAGTAGGTACTAAATAAGCTTTTGTTGACTAAATGAAATGATAAAGGGTCCAAAGCAAAACAAACAAAACAATAACAACAACAAAAACTCCTTGTGATTCTTGGCCTTGCTTATTTATATGTATAACTTCAATAGGAAACACCTCTTTGATCTATCAAAGTGTCCCCTCAACTATTTGAAATCTTTAGGTCTTAAATTGAATAGAGGAGGACATGCTCATTGTAATATAGAAATTATAATTTAGTATCAAATGCTATTTAAGATGTGACGTGATTCTTAAAATAATTTGGAAGAATTGATGGGTCATATGTTCACAGACAGTCTAGTTTACTAATGTCAAGCCATTCTTTGCAAAAGCTGTGATTATACATAATTAGTTTTTAAAAGATGTTTCCCCATTGGCTCCTTGGGGAAATTGCTTCTCGGCTCCCATAGCTCTTTCCTAGGAAGTCTGAGGCAGCGGAAAAGAACACCCAGTCCCATGTCACATTTGCTAACATCCACTGATTAAATTTTTTGTCCCTTGACTAGACAGAGAAGTCTCAGTTTTTCAGAACCAGTAGGCCTTGCAAACACTCACCAACCTACCTGGCTCTCTGCCATTCATTCTATGCCCTGCCTGGAGTGGGGAGAAGTTATATCCCTTCACTCCTGCTTGAGTTACAGGTCTTCTTATTCCTTGAAATTTGGCCTAAAAAGCTGGGGGCGACGGGGGGTGGTGACTTTAAATGTTACTTTTTATTTATTCCTTGCTGTTACATAAAAATTCATTCACTGAGGAGATAAATACCTTGCTTTTAGTTCCACATTTAAAATTACAACATAACTTGCAGGTAAAGACAATACATGGAGGAAGCCAAAATTGAGAAGACCTCAGAGAAATGAATCTGGTAACTTGAAAACATTGAAAACTTTTGGCTCCAGCAGTCTGCCTACTTTGATTCCTTTTAAGTCATACAACTCAGAAAAAGACCCTTTATTATTTAAGTCATTTTGAATTTTTAAAAAACGATTTGCAATAAAAGAGTACTGATATACTTACATAGTTAATTAAGGATATGCATAAAAAGCAGATATTTTGAAATTGTACACTCGATGAATAATATAAGAATAAAAAATTATAGGCTATTTACTATATATCTTGGATTTAGTAGGTATGTATTAAATGCAAGTTACCTTCTACATACTGGTGGCATTGATGCCATCAAGAGAAAAATAAAACATCACTTTCTTTCAGAGATGAAGTAGAATTACTTGGGATACTACAGTAAGAGGAAACTCTACTTATTCTTACTATGCTCCCTTCTAGGAACTCCCAAATAGTTTTATTATCCTACTGGGAAGGGAAAAAGATTGGGAATAGAGTTTATAGCCAATTTATTAAGGGTCATAACATTTCATATTAAATGCTTTCATTTATAAGAAAGAGAATATGCTGAAAGACTTTTAGGCAGAAGGGAAACATATAGTATAGTGTAGGAAGTATAGTTTGGTAGCTGTGTATATGATGAATTGGATTTGATATGATAAGTTAGGACACTCATAATTAATAGTCCAGCAAACAGAGTTTAACGATATTCAAGTTTGGCTATCATATCCCCACAGTCTCAATTTTTTTGTTGTTGTTTCAAGAATTTATAGTAAGTTATGGTTTTTAGGTATTTTTTAAAACTTTTTAAAAATTGTTTATTGGGATAACATCGGTTAATACAATTATATAATTTTCAGGTGTGCATTATAATTTGACATTTGTATATTCTATTCTGTGTTTACCACCAAAGTCCAGTTTTCCTCAGCTACCATATATTTGGTCCACTTTACCCACTTCACCCTCCCCCTACCCCCTTATATTTGACCTCCTTTACCCTGTTCTTACCCACCCCTCCCCACCCCCTACCCCTCTGGTAAACCATTATTCTATAGTCCAGGTCCATGAGTTCTCTGTTTGTCCTGTTCATTTGTTGCTTTTAGGTTTATATTCCACATATAAGTGATATCATGTGATTTTCAACTTTTTCTGTCTGGCTTATTTCGCTTAGCATGATTATCTCGAGGTCCATCCATGTTGTTGCAAATGGCAGTATTTCATTTCTTCTTATGGCTGAGTGATATTCCATTGTATATGTGTACTAGCTTCTTTATCCAATCATCTATCATAGGACACTCTGGTTGCTTGCATGTCCTGAACACTGTGAATAACGCTGCTATGAACATTGGTGTGCAAATATCTTTTTGGATATGGGTTTTCAAGTCTTTGGAGTAAATACCCAGTAGAGGGATTGCTATATCGTATGGTAGATCAATTCTTAGATTTTTGAGGAACCTCCCTACTGTTTTCCATAGTGGCTGTGGTTCTTAGGTACTTTTAGACCTCTTTCTCTAATGATAAAACATGTGACAGTGTCCTCAGGCTGGAGTCAGAAAGCTTGGGTTTAGAATCAGTGTAAGACTTGTAATTATGTCTGTAACTTCTTCTTTTGAGGTTTCAGTGTTCTATTCTCTAAAAAGAACATAGGTTGACCCTGATGTGCCTAATCTCATCTGATCTTGGAAACTAAGCAGTGTCAGGCCTGGTTAGTACTTAGATGGGAGACCACCTAGAAATACTGGGTGCTGTAGGCATTAAAAAGAATATAGGCTGTAGAACCTCTGAAGGTCCTTGTGAGCTCTAATAGCTCATACTTGCAGGGTGAGTATACTGAAAGTGCGCCCAGAATTTAAAAACAAAAATAATTTAAAAACAAAAATAATTTAAAAACAAAAACACTTAAAAGTGTTTAGAAATAATTCAATACAACTAATATTTCCTGAATATCAAATATTGTTCTACAGCAAGCTAAGTGCTTTAGGGGACACAAGAGAAAAGCCATCCATGACTCCAGGAGGTTATGTAACCTGATTGGGTTGATAAGGCATACACAACCTGCATGAGCACTGCTGTGTTCCAGTTTCAGCATCGGGCCACATTTCAAGAAGTGTCAGTCCAACAATAGGCTTTGCTTTTCTACAAGGATATAACTCTTCTGAAGTTCTGGGGAATAAAAATTTCCACCTGATGACATCTTTTCCAGAAAAGATCTCGATAGATCTATTGCATGCGCTCTTGCGCCCTCGCTCTCTCTCTCTCTCTCTCTCTCTCTCTCTCTCTCTCCCTCTCTCTCTAAATATGAGAAGTGGTAGGAAAACAAAGTTAGAGAAGACATTCTCTCCAAGCAAGAAAAAGCCCATTCTTCTGTGCATTGTGAGGAACACAACCAGAACACTATAATCTTTTGTAATGTCAACTTTCAACAGGATGTTTAATCTGGTGTCCAAAGGACAGTTTCCAGTGAGGTTTACTGTCTCATATCATAACCAGCTCCCTCCTTCCCTCGCCCCCCTTTTGTTTCTTCTTTGTGGCTGTGATATTTGTAACTGTGGAGGGGCAAACATGAGCATCAGGATTTAAAGTGAGGAAGATAAGAGAGCAGAGTCTCCAGCCTGAGGTCAATGTCACATGTTTTACCGTTAGAGCCAGCTCCCACCCACAATCCTGCAGTATGCGGGATGCTGCAGAATTGGTGTCTTGATGACTCTGAGGATGATGTGGTCCTGAAGGATGATGCGGTTTTAATATACCTTACCTCCCTATTACTGTCCTTTGGACACCAGTTTAAATACCCTGTTAAAAGTCAACATCAGGAAAGACTATAATGTTCTGGTTGTGTTCTCCACAATGAACAGATGAATGGGTCTTTTACTTGCCTGAAGTGAACTTTTTCCTATAAATATGCTCTAACCTTATATCAACACAGTGATAATAGTGTCGTACTGTTGTCATAAATCACAGTTATAATTAATGAAAAGCTTTAGGTCTTTTTCAAATAACATAAGTCATGTGCAAAGTATGTTCAACTTGTTCTCCCACAGTTGATTTTTGAAACTAAATTCCTAGTTACTGCCACATTCCAGCTTTTTAATGCTTGCTACCCTTGATTCTGTCACTCACTTAAAAGTATTAGCCATCTGTCTAAGGTTAGCATGATTATATTCCCCATTAAGGGCTCCTCTTTTATAGTGACAGAGTAATTAGAAGGTCAGATATTCAATAAAAATGTTGCTTTTTGAACATAAAATGAGAGCAAAAGAAAGAGCTTTGACGGGCATTTCATTCAAGTCATGATGGGGCTAATGAAAGAGCCTTGCTTCACGTAGAATACTGTTCCCTGAAGATTACACTTGAGTCTGCCAAATTTAGTGTTCGTCTTCCCTATTCCATATAATAAGCTAGTCAGTCTTGACCTTTAGTGCCCTCTAGTGGGGAACACATTAAAACACAGATTGCTGGGTCTTACCCCAAGTTTCAAAATCAGCGCATTTTCACAAGTTGCCTCGTGATGTTGATTGGGGGACGACTGTTCAAGGGCCACTGCTTTACACTGACCTGCCCAGCCTAATTACACAGTCTTTCCTTAGTATGTTGCCATTTAAGAGTTACAATTACATTCCAATCTTATCTCTAGGAGAGTAGATCTAGGTTAACTTGACTGAAGTTTTGGGCTTCCCAAACATTTCACTTGACATCGATAACATCACTTGGTTTAACTAGGAAACAAAATGTTATTGACAAAGTCCTGGGAGGTTGCTCATTGTTGAACCAACACACTGCCTATTGCTCTCCTTCCTCATCATTTTTTCGATTCACTGATAGTAATTTCATGATGACTAAAAAGTTTTCATTATCTCTCAAGCATCTAGATGATTTGTTACTGTCTCCTCACAGATTTAATTATTTTTTTCTTTTAGATAATTGTGCTGGACTGTAGAGTTTAAAGATTCATCACTTTTATAGAAAAATTTAAAATAGGACTTATACAGTAATTTGTCTCTTTTTGACACTTTTGATGGACCTTTGCATCTTATATTAACAAGCTTCAGCATATTCTTGAATTTAGCATATTGCTTCACTCGCTTTCTAGTAATGTAATATACTATCATGACTTTAAGTATCTTCTATATAGTGATGATTCCTAAATTTTTATTTCCATTCAAGACTGAGTTCTCAACTCATAAATTCAACTGTCTCTCCATACTTCCACTTTTAATATGCCCCAAACTGAACATATGATTTTCCCCCAAACCTGTGCCTCTATGCCATGTTGTGGTAATCTTCCTCTCTTTTCCTTTTTCTTTTCTTTTTTAGATGTTTCTTTTTCTTCCCTCCCTCCTTCCTTCCCTCCATCACTCTTCCCTCCCTCCTTTCTTTCTGTTCTGTATCTATTCTTTTTTAAATTGAGACATAACTTGTATATAATATAGTGCACAAAACTTAAAGGTATGTAGCCAATTTAATTTTTACATGTATGTATGTATATAGCTATGTAACCAGCACTCTAGAAGTCTTCCTCATGCATTCATCCAATCAGTACTCTTTAAGGTTTGATTTATTTCTCAACATCTTTTTTTTTTTTAACATATAATTATAGACCAAGATTTTAAGGTACTAGAAATGGAAGTCAACAGGATTTAGTCACTATGTGATTTTATGAAGTTATAAGGAAATATTTTATGCCTGACTACCATCGAACTACAAGTCTTAAAAGTCATATTGTCAAAAATAAACACGTCTCTGGGGACCAGTCAAGATGGTGTAGAAGGTAAATGCTCTACATTCCTCCTCTCGTGACCACCCCAGAATTATAACGAAACTACAAAGCAACCTTCACTAAGAGTTGCCTGACGTCAGGCTGAACAAAAGTTCTACAACTAGGGACATACATAAGAGGTTACCTCTAATAGGTAAAAGGGGTGGAGATGCAAAACAGCTTGGTCCTACAACCACGTGTGGTGATTGAGAATCAGGTGAGTTATCTTGGCTGCAGAGCCCCTTCCCCATCAGAGGAGTGAGAGGTCCTGGCCCCACTCTGGGAAGAGAAGTCCTTACAACCTCTGGCTGTGAAAATCACTGGTAGGTTGTGGCTGAGTGACATGGAGGGCTGGGGGAATGACAGGCTTTCTTCTTAAAGTGCCCGTGTCTGGACTTACTCATTGACAGACTCACTTGCTCTGAGCTCTAGCACTGGGGCAGCAGCTCAAAAGGTGCCAGGGACATACAAGGAGGAACTGAATTGTCTGCAGGGTGAGAACTGGAGAGGTGGCTTTCTCCTGGACAGAAGTGCTGGTAATATCCATTGTTCCTTTGTTGAGCCCTCCCCCTCCCAATGTGTGGGTACAGGTGGCCACCATATCTGAACTGCCATCGACCTAGATAATACAAGTGGCTCTGCCCAGGGAATTCCCTGAGACTCTGCCTTTCACAACTTGTGGGCCCACTCAAGCCACTTTTAGTGGTTTATTCCATACAAATTGCCTGTCTTGGCTTTTGCTACAGACTTCTAAAATCTCTCAAAGGCTCACAAAACCTAAAGAAGCAACATTTGGCTCAGAGTGTCCCGTACCTCTTGCTGAGCAACCTCAGGCCCCACACTAGTGGCAGCCAGCCTCAGTTCCTGGCTTGGCCTCTATAAGCCCAGTATGGGTGGCAGTCATCTGTGGATTGCTGGGTGACTCTTACCAGGTGGCTACGGAGGTGCACAGGCTGTGGCTAAACTTGGCTTATAGCTGGAACCCTCCCAGGAGGCACTTGGGCCGGCACACCCTGTAGCCTGCTTTGAATAACACTGGAGCCAGAGCACCACCCAGGGCTGCATCTGAAGAGGACACATCCAAAGGGTAGACTGAGCAGACACCAGAGCCCTGCTAAAGTGAATCCTGCTCCATAGGGTCAGCCCTTCACTGGCCAGTCCTCACAACCAATCAACCTAAGGGCTAATCCCATCCATCAGAGTCCGAAGAGCAACCAAGTCTCAACTATGACAAGACGGTATACACAACACATCCAAGGGACACATATGTTGAGCACGTCGCTCAAGTGACCAGGGAAGACTGTGCCACTGGGCCCTACAGGACATCTACTACATAAATCTACTCTACTGAGACCAGGAGACTTAGAAGCCCTACCTAATACATAGAAACAAACACAGGGAGGCAGCCAAAATGGGAAGACAAAGAAACATGTTCCACATGAAAGAACAGAATAAAGCTCCAGAAAAAGAATTCAACAAAATGGAGACAAGCAATTTACCAGATGCTCAATGAACTTATGGAAAGAGTAGGTGAATTCAGTGAGAACTCTAACAAAGAGATAGAAAACATAAAAGAGAACCAGTTAGAAATGAAGAATAAAATATCTAAGATGAAAAGTACATTAGAGGGAATCAATAGAGTGATTGAACAGGAGAATCGAATGAGTGATTTAGAGGATGGGGTAGCAGAAGACACCCAATCAGAATAGCAACAAGAAAAAAATTTTTTAAAATGAAGATATTTTGAGGATCCTCTGGGACACATAAAGTGTAACAATATTTGCATCATAGGGGTACCAGAAGAAGAGAGCGAGCAAGAAATTGAAAACCTATTTGAAGAAATAATGACAGAAAACTTCCCTAACTTGGAGAGGGGAATAAACATACAACTCCAGGAAGTTCAGAGAGTCCCAAACAAGATGAACCCAAAGAGGCCCACTCCAAGACATATCACAATTAAAATGCCAAAGGTTAAATACAGAGAATCTTAAACCCAGCAAGAGGAAGGTGACTAGTTACTTACAAGGGAGCACCCATAAGACTATCAGCCAATTTCTCAACAGAAACTTTGAAGGTCGGAAGGGCTTGACACAAAATCTTCAAAATGATGAAAAATCAGGACCTACAACCAAGATTACTCTGCCAGCAAAGCTATCGTTTAGACTCATAGGACAGATAAAGAGCTTCCAGACAAGAAAAAGCTAAAAAAGTTTATTACCACCATGCCAGTATTACAGGAAATGCTGGAAGGACTTTAGAGAAGAAAAAAATATGTATCAAAAATATGAATAAAGAATGGCAATAACTACATATTTATCAACAAGTACTTCAAATGAAAAATAATTAAACGCTTCAAACAAAAGATAGGATGGCTGATCTCTTTCTCCCCCATCGTGGTGTCTGCTGTTGTCTTACTCGCCATGTCTTCTCACAAAGCTTTCAGGATCAAGCAGTTCCTGGCCAAGAAAAAAAGCAGAATCATCCCGTTCCCCATTTGATTCAGATGAAAACTGGCAATAAAATCAGGTACAGCTCCAAGAAGAGACTCTGGAGAAGTACCAAGCTGGGTCTATAAGAAATCACGCAAGAGATGGCATACATATTTCTGCTGTATCCATGTTGCTTGGATCTTACTGAAGTACTGAGAAGATCACTACTATCTGGACAGTTGGACACGTTCTATTGAGAAATTATTGGAAAAATGAGTTTCCTCTTTGTGTAATGTGCTTCTGCACTAGTAAGTTGGTTCAGCAATAAATATGTGAAGCTTTTTTTTTTTTTTTTTAAAAAGGATAGGGTGGCTGAATGGATAAGAAAACATGACCCTTATATATGCTGCCTACAAGAAACTCACCTCAGATTAAAAGAAAACAGAAGGAAAATGAAGGGATGGAAAAATATATTTTATGATGGAGCTAGAGGGCATTGTTCTGAATGAAGTTGTCGGATGAAATGACAAATGCCATATGATTTCATACAAGTGGAATCTAAAGACAAACTAAACCAAAAAAAAAAAAACCCAAAAAACAAAAAAACAGAAACTAATACGTAGATATGGAGAACACTTTGAGGGTTACTAGATGGAAGGGGAATTGGGGGAGTCAGTAAAAAAAGGAATTAAGAAGTACAAAGTGGTAGTTACAAAATAGTCATGGAGATATAAAGTATAGCATAAGGAATATAGTTAATAATATTATAATAATTACATACAATGTCAGAAGGGTAATAGATTTATTGGAATGATCATTTAGTGAGTTATGTTGTACACCTAAGATTAATATAATATTATATGACAACTATAATTGAAAAATAAAAAATATTATTAAATCTTAAAAAAAACCTACATCTCTATAAATGTAGAATAGGTAATCTATCTCAGAACTTAATATAAAGGAACATTTTCCTATCAAATTAAATAGTATAAATACATTTTTAATCCAAACTGTCAATCAATTTTAGTCTAGTTCAGGAAACCTCATTGTGTAGTGCTTAAATCATTAGGCTTTTGTCAGACCACATCTGGGTTGAGTTCATATTCTGATGTTTGCTGGTTGTTAACCCTCCTATCCTTAACACTCCTATCCTTCTTTAGTTATATGCACAATGCAGACACAAGACTATTAAGAGGATAAAGTGCAAAAATAAATATAAAACATTCAGCATAGCACTTGGAATGTGATATATTTTTAATTAACTTTGGTAGCAGTAAGTAGAAACAGATAAGTAAATAAAAATTCATTGAGCAACATTAGTGTCTCTTACTGATAAATATCTTAAGTTATTTCACTTAATCAAAAAAGAAAAATCATCTCGATTTGAGATAAAGAAATAGATATCTGATGACATTTTAAAATTCTATATACAAATCAAAAGTACCTTTTATTATCATCTCTCTCAACATTAGGGATTTTGGTTTTAAGATAGTTCCCATTAATTGTTTTCATATGTGCATGTGCGTGCATGTGTGTGACAGGTAAAGGTAGTATTCTCCTCTATCTGCTATTGAAAGAGCCATAACCCTAAACTTTTCACCCAGTCACTACTGCATACCTGTAGACCCCTGTGGATTTTCTCATGTGTACTAACAGATCTTGTCACCTGCCCCATAGCACCTGATCCTTTCCTACTCTTCTATTCAGCCTCTCTCATAGATTTGGAATGTTTAGTGTTCTGATGCCTGGGAACATTCAATGAGCATGTTGCCAGTAACTCCAGACCTCAAAGATGAGTTTGTCTACTGGGTACTGAAGCCTCCAGTGGTCTCTCTTCAGCCATCACTGTCTTTGTGGCTGGCTTCCAATGTCACAGTGATAAGGATGAATACTTCATGCAGACAACATAAAATTGTGTTTTCTGGAACTTTCTTTAATTCAAACAAGACGCGTTCCCTTTAAAAATGGTTAAATTGCATTTTTCCCTTTGGTGTCACATTTTATATCATTTTATGAATAATTTTTACTATCCTGAAGAACGTTTTGTGTCCTCAGTGGCTAGGAACTCTTATGTTCTTATCTCCCACATGCACTCATGAGTGCAAGGATTCCTTCTGATTTGTTCACTGATAGTTCCCTAGTATCTTTATCTACCTCTATATGTTAAAAACCATCAATTCATACCAATATTTCCAATCTCAATATAATAACACGGAATTTATTCCTATATTCCTCCTCTGCTTATATATAAATCCTTTCTCCAACAGTGAGAAAATTGGCCCCCATTATTCATAATATATTTATTCGTTCACTCATAGGATATATAATAGTTTTAGAACTACTACCCTATGTGTCTAAGGTTAAAAATAAATAAGAAAATCTTATTCACTACAGTTGAAAGTTTGTTTACATAAATATAGAAGACATACAGTCCAAAATGGCATTCAAACATTAGTTGAACTGGTTCTTTTTTTACCCATTACAGTGATTATTTTATGTATTTAAAACATAGTTTAATTTGTTTTTGTGTCTATTCCATTTTTGGCTTTTTCTTACCCTCATTGATTATATTTTATTTTAAAGAATATGAAACATTAACATGATTCACAAACTAAAACTATGCAAAAAGAAATAGTCAGAGAAGTCACTCCCTCGTCATTTTTACCTAACCCTTCGACATCCTCCATTCTGCCTTCCTCACTCATTCTTGATCACCCACTGTATATAACCAAAATCATTAGTTTCTGGTACACTCTTTTTATGTTGCATGTATATTTTTCAAAAATGTGAAAGTACATGTATATTTTTGTATTTATCATTTTTTTTACACACAAGATAGAATACTATAAAAATACTTTTGCACTTTGCTCTTTTTCATTTAACAACATACCCTGGAAATCACTCTGTATCAGTTCATAAAGATCCTTCTCATTCTTTTTAAAAGATGCATAGTACTACTTTGTGTTAATGCACCACAGTTTATTCAATTAACTTTTTGTGTATGAGTTATAGATTTTTAGAAATATTTTGCAATTACAAATAATATTTCAATAATATTGCACATATTAATCTTTATATTGTTGAAAGAACAATATGGAATTTCTAGAAGTGATTTAAAGTTGAATTCTAGAAAGGCTGCTGGATTAAAAGGTAAATGCACATGTAGTTTTGGTAGCTATTGCCAAATATTTCTTCATAAAAACTGTACCATAATATATTATTTTTGATTTTTTTAAATTTGAGAGGCGAAAATGCTATGCAAGTGTTTTTTTAATTTCTTTTTATTATGAGTGAAATTAAAAATCTTTTTTTTATGTTTAGTGGTCATTTTAATTAATTTTTGGTGAATTATTTGTTATGTCCTTTGTCCATTTACATATTAGATTACACACACACACATTTTTTTGAGATGATAGTTTCTTGATAGCTTCATAGATAATGGCCAGTTTAATCTTCATCTCTAATAGAGTCAATTTTTGTAAATTCTATTTTCCTAGTAAATTATTTTTTTATCTAGGGTTCCAAATATATTTACATATTTATTTATTTATTTATTCATTCATTTATTTATTTACTTATTTATTTAAATTAGTTTCAAGTATACAATACATTGGTTAGACATTTATATAGTTTATAAAATGATCCCCCTAATTGTTCCTTCCCTCCTTGGGTTTTCCACCTAGCCAATATATTAATGCTAACTGCATTCCCTATGCCACGCTCCCCATCCTCATGACCATCTATCAGCTACTAATTTGTACTTTAATCCTTCACCCCATTTCCCAGCCTTCTTGTCCCCCTGCATACAGGTTTTAATAGTACCTTTCGCCCCACATCCACTCTCCCCTCCCCCGCCCCGGACCCCTCTCTCTTCCTATTTCTTCTATTCTAATAGTTGTTTCTCCTTTGTGATTTTGTTCGGTCAATTTGTGGTTTTATCTTTTTTTTGTTTTTTAAGCTCACTAGTCATTTGTCTGTTTTGTTAATTATAAAACACAGAATTTTGATTTATTAATTATACTTCTGATTTTCTATTCTCTAGTTCATTAACTTTAGTTTATGACCATTATTTCCTTCTTTAGAATTTACTCTCCTTTAGATTTACTCTACTGTTTTTCTAGATTTTTGAATTGGGGATTTAATTAATTTATTTTAATTTATTGGTAAAAATGTTTAAGACAATGAATTTCCTTTTTATCACTGCCTATGTGTGTTCTACAGATTCAGATAGATAATATTTTTATCATTATTTTTATAGAAATCCTGTAATTTGTATTTGTCTTTCCCTTGTTACTTAAGACTTGCTTAAAAGAGGGTTTTTAAATTTCCAACTAGAAAGGCCCTTTTCAGTTTTGATTTTGTTTCGTTACTTGTTAAAGTGCTTTTTACATTTCTATTTTATAAAACACTTTTCCGTAAACTAATAATTGATCAATTTTTAAAACTATTTTATGCACTTGAGAAGAAAATGTAAATGCTATTAATCTGTCTCAGTGACTCTTTTCTCTTTTACATTCTAATTTTTAGCCACTTGACCTTTCTTGAGCTGAGAGTTGTATGTTAAAATCTCCTGTCTTATTAGTATGTTTCAGTTTATGTCTCCTTGCATCCTCTATAGTTTTTATTAAATGGCCTTAATGTTATCTGATGATTAGGTGTTTATAACTTTCATATGGCGCATTGCAGAGAGTTATTTTTAATGTTAGATATATTTTCGCTTGAATTCTTCTTAGGTTGATATTAGGCTTATAGCCCATGCTTCTTATTTTTTCTATTTCCCTGGAATACATTTGCTAATTCTCTTACTGTTAGTCTTTTTGAATCACTCTTCGATAAAGCATACAGGTGGGTTCTGTTTTGTGCTAAGCTGAAATTTCTTAAAGTAATTGATTTACAAGCCCATTCATATTTATTAAAATAATTAATATGTTTTCAATTCTATTATATTATTTTACATTATAATTATTATGTGCATTGCATTATATTTGCTTTGTTTCTTTATAGATTTTTCTTCACTCTTTTAAAAAAATTATGACTTAAGATTTTTACTTTTTATTTGAGTAGTGCCCTTAATCTTGTTTATTTGTCATTTCCTAGTGGATTTATCAGCTTTTAGTAGAATACTTTAGCTTTAAGTTATTGACTATACTAAAACAAATGAGCTTATTCTACTTTTTTCCTTCTCCATTTGGATCTAAATTATTTTAGAAGGAATCATTTTACTCTGCAAACTTCTTCTCACTTTCAGAGTTAAAATATCAGTAGCCTTTGTTTCATTTATAAATACTATTAGCACTGACTCTAAGATTAAAACTGTTACTTTAAACTTACATTTAATAAAAAATAATAATGCATAAAATTGAATCGACATACTGAATAGCTTATATACAATAAAATATTGAAAAATCATGAATCATTGGGATGCTACTACAATTTTATTTTCCTTATGTCGTATTCTGCCAGAGGCGATACAGTCTGTTTCTGATTCTTTTTACATCACTGGAGGCTTCACATGATGCATTTTTCAGCAACTCCTCCTGAATATTTTGTGCATTAGTGTAGTTTTGCTTTAAGTGTATGATGTATAGATTTGCTTGCAGGTACTAGGTCTATTTCTGTTCTTATTCTTCTTTAAACTATATATAAGTTCGTAAATATAATCAAATTTAACTTTTGACCTGGAAATCTCCTGTAAAAGATACACTGATTTGACTGTCCTTTTTCAGTCTTTTGAAATTTTAAGATCTAGTTTAGGTAATTTATCCTTTTAAAGAGGCTTTTTCTTTCTTTTCTTTTTTCTTTTCTTTTCTTTTTTTTTCTTCCAGCCTTCCCCTTCCTTCCTTCCTTCCTTCCCTTCCCTTCCTTCCCTTCCCTTCCTTCCTTCCCTTCATGTGAAATTATGTAGCCTAGTATTGCTTCTTATACCTCCAAAGAGAGAATGTTTAAATAGCCCACATTCTCTTTTTTCTGTTCCATCTTCTTGCTTATTTTCTCTCTGACATTTATAGTATACAATAGCATGTTTGTGGGCCTATTCATTGATATTTATTCCACAAATATTTATTGAGGCCTTCCTATGTGTGAAAACCTCTACTGGGCACCGGGAATAGAGCTGTGAAGTGAATAAGATCACACTAGAAAGTGAAATTCCTGAAGGCAAGGAGACCATGTGAATGCACTCCTTGAAGACAAGGCCTGGAGCCTTTTGCCACAGGAACTGCCTAGGTCTTGGGAGCTGTCTGGTGCTAATGTATGCTGGGAGCCTGATTTCATGGGAGCCTACTGGAAGCCTGGTGCTATGGGAGCCGACTGGTGCCAGGGTGGATTAAGAACCTGAGATCACAGGAGCCTGCCAGGAGCCTGGAGCCATAGGAGCTGCCTGGGGTCACTGGGGAGCTGCAGAGGGTCTCTGGAGCCCACAGGCACAGGGTGACTTGGGGGCCTGGGTTTATAGAACCCTGCAGGGACCCCTGCAGGGCTGCAGGAGTTGGCCTGGTTCTGGGGTGGGCTGGCTCTGAGGTCTTTGATGAAGTCAGGCACTTACTTCACTCCACTTTTCCCACAGAAAAGGTATTTCTCTCTGCAATGGACTGCCCAGGATTGGGAGACAGGAATGAGAATAGTGTGAATCTATCTTTCCTTCCCTCCTCGGTGTGTCTTTTCTTATTTATTTCTATGCTTCGCCCAGTTGCTGTAATCCCTTACTTGAAATTCTTGGCTCTGGTGAAGGTATTTTTGCATGCAGATTGTTCAAAATTATGGTTTTGAGTGGAAGATGAGTGCTAGAAATTCTTATGCCACCATTTGCCGATATCACTCTTCAAACCAACAATGTTATTTTAACTGCTTACCTTTATCATTAAATTTTACCAAATTCCTTATGCAATGCATATAATAATTATACTCATTTTGTAAATGAGTATAATTTATAAATGAAGTCTGATCTGCTTTCTGTCAATATAGTTCGCATTTTCTAGTTTTATATAAATGGAATCACACAGTATGTATACTTCTGTCTTTTTTCACTCAGTTTAATTATTTTGAGATTCATCGACATTGTCGAGAATATGAATAGTTCATTTTTTTATTTGTCAAGTAGTACTCCATTATATGCATGTACTGTAATTTGTTTATCCAGCCACATGTGAATAAACATTTCTAGGTTTCGGCTATTACTAATAAACCTTATATGGATGCTCACATATAAGTCTTCAAATGGACATATGTTTTTTTCTTGGATACATAAAAATGGAAAGGCTTGATCAGATGATAGGTATATAACTTTTTAAGAATCTGAAGACGTGAGTTCTAAAGCAATTGCATGACTTTATATTCCTAAGAGGAGTATATGATGGATCCAGTTCCTCCACAACTTCATCAACACTTTGTATAGTCATTTTCATTCTAGTCATTTTATTACTTGTATATTGGTATCTCACAGTGTTTTAAATTTGCATTTCTGTAATGACTAATGATGTTGAACATCTTTTTATATTCTCACTTGCCATTTGTATATATTCTTTGAAGTCTCTGTTCAAATCTTCAGTATTTTTATTGCTTTTTTTTAAAAAAAAGCATTGTTGACCCTGTTGTTTTATCAGTCTCAAATGAGAATATGTGCAGACTTATAAATGGTAAATCTCTCTAAAGTATTTATTACTATTGTTTTCTTTTGAGGAGGGAGGATATATTTGTATATGCTGTTAGGTAATATTTTCTTTTTAGATCAACTAAGCCAGTAGGGAGGAGATCAAAATGTCAAAAAGCAAAAAGCAAATAAGAATAGAACTGACTCATTTTTTTTTTTTGGTTATCAAGATTAATTTTATAGGTAAATATTTTGTTCTGTATAATCATTTATGTGGGCTGAATCTAGCTAGAGATAAAATTATGAATACTGTAAAATATTGCATAAGAATCACATCTATGTGATTGCTTAGATAAGTTCTTTATTTTAAAAGCTAATTACTTCTGTTAGTCTTTGTATTTATTCTTTATTTATGTAAAAAATCATGTAGTACAAATGACAATGATGTTAATTTTTTTTTATTTTTTGCATATTGTTTCAGGAAACAGGTAATTCTTCATTTTAATTTGAAGTTCTAGTGACCTAAGTCCTGTGGTTAAACAACTTTAAAAATTCCCAACTTGGTTCAATTCATTAACTTTAAAGTACCAAATGTATATTGAAGTCCCAAAGCTGTCGTCATGGACTTCGCTGCTTTTATAAATCGATTTATGAAAGAGATTTCCGTGAAGATCCAAGAGAAAAAGAAGTATTACTGTTCACAATCAAATTTCTAACATGCCTACAGTTTCAGCTTTGTTATGTGTCTTTTAAATCATGCAGCCCTTCTCCACTCACTCTTGCTCAAGGCATGATGAGTATTTCAGTAAATTTTGTTTTCACATTGGCAAGTTGCCTTGCACTTTTCTTTGAGTAGTTCATGGTCACAGCCAGCTGTTGCCTTCAAGGAATCACAGTTACTAAGGAGATCTTCATACTCGCAACTATTGGCTGTAACAAAAGCAGATTAGTTATATCCTTATAATTTTCTTTAGTAGCGGCAAAATAATTTATACATTCAAAGTGCATAGGAGGGTGGATTGGACAAAAAGTCAAGTTTTCTTACTCTGTGATGGGCCTTTTACTTCTTGAGGGACATATAGTTTACTCAGTTGAGCTCACTGATTAATCCACCACTTTTTTTATTTTGAAAATGGTGACATGTTTCTAAAATGAATTGACCTACTTTTCTCCCTATCAAAGACAGTAAAATGAATATAAATAAATCTCTCTACACCTGCAGAGTCTAATATGAGAGCCACTAGCCACATACAGCTATTTAAATTTAAATTATTCTAAATTAGATAAAATTTAAATTTTAGTTTCTTAATCTTACTAGCCACATTTCATGTGTTCAAAGGCCACATGTAATTAGTGGCTATATATGCTAACAAAATATTTCCATCGTTTCATACTATTAGACAGCACTGCTTTAGATGTCAATGTTTTCTTCCTGGAGAAAGTGATTTCTATGGAAAGATAAAGATGCAAAACAGTGATAATGTGCCCTTTTTTCTTCTGATACTTCTTGGGTGTTCCCCAGGGGCCTTAAACTCAACAGATCTCAAACTAGACTCATACTACCCACAACCCTCACAATTCCTGAGTTTTGTCTCCCTGTATCCCTTCCACAATCTTAGTGAAATGGTTCTCCTACTCAGCACTTTAGACTGAATCAATCTGAACTCTTTTTCTACTTCTGACCAGCACTCAACCAGCACAGGTAATGAATACTGGCTATTCTACTTCTTTTCTCTCAACTCAGTCCATTTCTCTTCCTTTATTTTGCCAGTGATGCAGTAAAGACATCCTTTTTGTTTTTCAACCCATATTTTTTCAAAGTTTTCTAGCTGGCTTCTGTCCAATTGTTTCTACATACTATTGCTAGCAAGCTTTTTATAAAACATGATTCTGACTCGTCACTCTTACATTTAAACTCTTTCAATGGACTGCTTATCCCTAATAGGATAAATTCCAAGCTTCTTAGCAAATAGCGTTCAGCAGAGATATTAATATTCAATTTTTTTCTCCTTTAGTTGATTTATAACTTTGATGCCATAAATATTCTGAATTATACCTATAGAATTCAGTCAGAAAGAATGTTAACTAAAAGTGAATGCATTTAAAAATCTCAGTGAATAGGCCAACTCTATTGTTCATAACTTTAATAAAAGTATATCAACTAACAGAGGAAATAGCTATTCTTACATCTTTTTATGATGTGTTTAGAAATGATAAATATGACATTTGTTTCATTCTCTCCTTTTGTAGCAATATGTTTGTGGGTTCGATGACCCAATACTGTATACAGGTTGGATATTGTCATTAAAAACGTGCATAAAACTACTTTCAAATTTTAAGGAAAGTGATCACTAAGTCAAATGCTATGATTCCAATTACACTACAAAAAAGCATGGTAATCAGCATGATGAACTCATTAGCACAAAAGAAACATTGTTTGTCTGTCTAGACCAAGCCATAATTTTATCTCACATCTGTATATTTCTACATTTTATTCTTTCGAAATACCTCCTTTGGTCTAATAATACTAACTTTGAACTAGTTACCAGAAACATGTATAGTTACTATTAGTAAGCTCTTCATAGTCCCACAAACATACTGACAACAGATGTTTCATTATGTTACATATAGTATTTTTCATTACAAAAACATGTAGATTATTAAAGTGTATAAAAAGATTAAACACATACACTGTTGAATAATCTCTTTTCTTTTGCATAAAGACATTTAAATTGGTAACCTAAGGAAATTTCTTAACATACAAAAAGAAAAAAATATCAAATTTTTGTTATAATAGCAGGTTAATCACTTCAAACTTACTGCATAGTCCATTGTCACAGTTACCAGGGCAACTGGCACAGGGTATTCCTTGTTGGTAAGGGGTATTCTTTTTACTCACATTATTACCACTGAAATTTAAAATATATAATGTCAAATATTTTTCACTTGGCTGTTTAATTTATAGTTCAAGGGTAGCATCAGTCACCAAATATAGTTATTCAATTTTTCAGATATGTAACAAAACTGAAAAATTATAATTCTCAATGTGTGATTCAGATAAACTCCAAATTAAGAAAATAACTTTACACATTGACCCATCTCCTTGACTATAATTTTGGAGGTTGAATAACTAAATTGAATAACTAAACTCTAAAATTTTCAACACTATCTTCATCTCACAGTAGACTCAAATTGTTAAGTCAGTATACCCCAGTGTGCTGGCTAGGGGTAGAGCATATTTCCTAGAGAGACAGGAGAAACTCCCGGGGGCAGGCAGTTGCAGTTAGAAAAAGAATACTCGATGTTACAATATCATCTTATATTTGAAAGATGATAAAATACCATAATTTCTCTAATATGGACTAAGGACAGTAAAACTACAGTATGAGTATTATATAGGTACACACACATAAGCATAGACTTCTATATAGGAATAGTGATATTTAAGGAGTTAATGGTGTATGTGTATGGGGGCAGGGAGAGCTGGGGAAAGTTGGTGAGATTCTAGAGGCAGCGTGTGAGAAATTTTTGTTTATTAAACAAAGAATATTAGTTTTAAAAAAAGTTTCGAATAAACACCAATATCCAGGATATAATCACCTTACAAGAACTAACTGGTAACTCACTGATAATTATTATTGTATTGGTCATTTAATTAATTTGAAAATGCATGCAAGTGCAGATTTCAATAGTGTCAAGTGGGCTAATGGCCCAAGGCAATACATTTGAATTTCAGTCTCTCTACACAGAATATAGCTGTATGTATGTGAGCCCTTGGAAAATTGTAAAATAGACATAAAAGTGTTCTGAAAGTTTTCTCACCTCTGCTTCTCCTTATTATTCACTCCAATACTCATTTCAGATGCCTGGCTTCAGATGCCTACCCTCTCACAGCGAGGCAGTGAGTTTGGGTGTACTCTCCTAGGACTTTCCAATTCTTTCTACTAAACTCTAATAGATGCAAGTGGGAAAATGACTTTGGAAGTCAATCTTCTCAAAAAGGAGATCCATATCCCCAGGTTAACCATAATCTCAAAATAAATCCTGTGGGAGACTTGTTTTGGGGGCTTCCCTGCCTCTAGTCATAAGAAATTTCAAACACTAAAAAAATTAAGACTGACAGATATGTTGAGATTAGATCTTCAGTATATTCATAGGATTTATTGTAGACGACTTCAAACATTGCTTGACAAAACAGCTTGTTTCCTGCTATAAATCAAGACCTTATGGATAGGTTGTTAATCGAGTTTTTTTGGTGTGAAAACTGTAGAGAAACAAAGACTTAAGATGTTAACTTTTTCTGAACTCTGAAATATATTAAAGATCTCTTGAAAAACCTTTGAATCTCAAAAGAATGGATTTTTAATGATAAAAATGTTGTTGTTTTTATATAAACAGGAGTGGGAACATTTTAGCAGAAAAGCCTGAAATCACAATTTGCCATTATCTATTTGCTAATCCACTACTACCCCTTGTTTAACCATCAAGCTTCTACCCTCCTAGAGTGTGAAATTAGTGAAAACTGAAGATACCAAATCTAGGGAAATACACACTACACAAGAATAACCTTAAGCCCTAGGTAAAGGCAATAGAAAAGATATCACTTTATAATTGAAGAAAGAGAGCTTCAGATTTTATATTTGGACCTAAGAACTTGGTCTTTTCTTTGATAAGTTCAATGTATCTTACCTTAAAGAGCATTTTCAAAGATTTATGCCTTCTCTTTACTGAAATATTTTTTTTTGGCTTGTTTAATATATGAGATTTTTTAATATGAAATTGCAGATAGAATTATGGACATTCAACGCTAAAGTGTATACTTACGCAGGACAATATTGGCAAACATAGTAGTATTTTAGATTATCTTGATTGGGACAATAGGCAATTCCACATCCGACACGGTAAGATGAATACCAAACAACCTATAAATCCATAAGAGAATATATGAGTACATTGAGGAAAAAAAATTAAAAAACAAATAGCAAATAAAAACTTGAAAAAAAATGTTACTACTATAGTTTGTAGCTGTGTATCTAATGGAAATATTTAAATTATTGATACAAAGTCACAAACTTTTAAAATGTTAAAATTTCATGTACATTCACTACTTTATCCATTTATAATGTTGGAAAAGTACAAAATGCACTTCCCAACCAAGAGTTTTGCAGGCCATGGAAAAAAAATGATATTTCTACTTGAAGTATCAGCCAATTGCCAAGGCTCTATTATACCTACTCAGGCTCCTTTCCCCAAATTAAACACTAAAGTTGTTCATAATTTGGAGAAATTTTCTATATTAGAGCACTTGTGGCAGAAATATTTTTATTTGTTCTCTTTACCTGGGTATAATGTCCAACTACTGCACTGGAACTCTTTGGTCCTACGCCATAGACAAAATTGTGGCTCTCATCATACCAGTTTTGGATTGCATTTGACCAGGCAGTAGGGTCACTTGACATATAGAGATTCTCACCACATTTTGTACCTAAGATGGAACAGATCATGAGGAAAGCTGTAAAGCATGCAATAGCAAAAGAAATCAACTATACGAACACAAGAATGTTGCCTTTCATAGTGACTATATTTGCCAGTATTGATTAAATACATTAAAAAGGTGCTTCTATTTCTTCTCAGCTATAAAACTGAATAGAAGACAGATATGCTTAGCACAGCGAGGGTGGTCTCAACATGTAAAACTTTGAATAGGTTGAGAAGATCTTATTCTTTAAAAATTTTTTCCCTCGGGGTTGTCAAGATGCATTCTTTTTCATGCTAAATTCTTTTTCATTCTTTTTCATGTACAATGTCTCATGTGCTCTCAGCTTTGTATTGTAAGCTTGGAAAGGCAGCAACCAACTTTTATTCTTTCTCTCCCCTTCTTTCCCATATTATGAGTTTTTTTTTCACATATAGGACCCTGAATAAAATGTTTATGATTATAATTTTGTGTGAACTGTGGGGAAAAAAACTTTATAGGCACTCTTTAAGAACCCAATCATGACATTGGTTAATAAAATTATATAGGTTTTAAGTGTAAAAAAAAGAACCCCAATCAAGCAACCAACATCAGGAGGGATGATAATTTTCAAAAACTTGGATCTTTTTAAATTCTACAAATCAGAATGTCACCAGGTCAAATACTCCTCAGAGAGTTAAGCAAAAAGGACCTTGCAGAGAGTGACATCAACAAGATGGTGGAGTAGGAATCCCTAGGCTTCCTTCCCTCAACAAACACACCAATTCAACAACAGTTCATGAACAAAATTGCCCTTGTGAGAAATCCAAAACCTAATTGAAAGGCTCCCATACACTGGGAAAATATGAAACCAGACTCATTTAAGCCTGTAGGGAGATTGGAATACCCTCTTGCTAGAAGCCTTATTCTCAGCACAGTGCCATATAATTAGGAAGAGACCTCCAAGCTCCCAGGTCCGCCCAGGGGAGGGAATGACTTGGTTCATTTGTTCAGCATTTCAACTTTTCCTAGGGGACTCTCCAGAGGGCTGGCTTCTGTCTTACTGGTCTTGGAGCTCTGAGTGTCAGGCACAGGCTAGATACCCAAGGGAGAATGGATATGGTGGCTTGGATTGGTAGATACCATAATTGCTGCTTCTGGTTCAGCACAGAGCAAGCAAATACAAAAATAGCTCTCAGCTTCCCCTTTGAGAGGCAAAGAGTTGATCAATGTCCAATGTTCCAGTTTCTCCAGGGCTATCCAAAGAACTGGCCTGTCTTGCCAGTCTTGGAGCTCTGGTTGGTTTGGCACAGTCTTAGCCCCTGGGGGAGAGCAGAGAAGGTGCTTTGGTTTAGTAGATGCCATAGCTCTTCTTCCCAGCTCAGCACAGAGCAAGCAGACAAAAACCATAACTGCTTGCTTCTCCTTGGGGAGGGAAAGAGTTGGTCTGGGCATCCAATGCCACAAATTTCCAGAAGCTGCCCCAAAGACTGGCTTATAACTTTCCTGTCTGGGAATGCTAACAAGACCTAGCATAATCTAGCCTGGGGCTAGTGAAGACACAGGAATTTGGGCTGGCAGTTGCCATAGTCTCTCCCTCCCAGTCCAGCACAGAGTGAGCAAACAAAAAACCTCAGCTCCTAGACTCTCCCTGGGGAGGAAAAGAATTGGATGGAATGTCCAAAGTCCATCATTTCTGGGAGCTGCCTGAGGAATTAAGCATCTTTTTTGACCGCAATGGACTTGAATAGACATTTCTCCAAAGACCATGTAAAAATGGCCAACAGGTATGTGAAAAGATAATCATCAGGGAAATGCAAATCAGAATTACGATGAGGTACTATCTTATACCTGTCAGGATATCTATTATAAAACAAACAAACAAATGAACAAAAAACAAAAGACAACAAATGATTGTGAGAATGTGGAGTACTAAGTAAAATCCTAGTACACTGTTGGAGACGATGCAAAATGGTGTAGCTGCTATGGAAAACACTAAAGAGGTTCCTCAAAAAATTAAAAGTAGAACTACCAAATGGCCCAGCGATTTCACTTCTGAGCATTATACAAAAGAATTGAGCATTATACAAAAGAATTGAAATCAGGATCTTGAAGAAATATTAGCAAACTGATGTTCATTGCAGCAGTATCCACAATAGCCAAGATGTAGGAACAACCAAATGTCCACCAACAGATGAATGAATAAGCAGAATGTGATATATACATACAATGGTATATTAGTCATCCTTAATAAAGGAAGAAATTTTGCAACATGTGACATGGATGAACCTTTATGATGTTATGCTAAGTGAAATAAGTCATACAAAGAAAGCTACTGCATGATTCCACTTTTGTGAAGTATCTAAAATAGTCACATTTACAGAATTAAAGAGTGGAATGGCTGGGAGGAAGGAGAAATGGGAAGTTGCTAATCAATGGCAAAAAATTCAGGTAAGTATGATGAACAAGCTCTTCTTGTACAGTAGAGATCTTCTGTAATGTACAGTAGAGATCTTCTTGTGTAATACACTGTAGGTACAACATTGTACCTACAGTGTATTACACACTTAAACACTTGTTAAGAGGGTAGATCTCATGTTGTGTTCTTAAACAATAGCATTAAATAAAAAAATAATAAAGAAGTGCCTTGTACCCCAGAAACTTTTCCCTATATTTTTCAAGCCCTCTCTTAGTACTTACATTTTGATGGCTTGAAATTTATTATCTCCTTTAATAAGGAAGAATAAAAACTAAGCATCTAACAGTAGACTTGGATCTTTAAGACCATTTGTTTCAATCTTCTACTGAATACAGTCAACTCTCTTCATGATTTTATTATAACATTAGCATCAACAACATAAAGAATAATAGTTCTACTAAATCACAGGTAAATTATTCATTACCTTCAAATCAAGCTTACCTATATGTATATCATATTTGATAATGTAAATAAATATTTTATGTAAAGTTTATGCATACAAATGTTTTTCCTCATAGCTTTTTGATCCTTGATATGTTCTTATGACATGTTTTTGAATTTATTATTCTATACATATAAGCACATAGTCCACATAAAATACTTTTCTGCTATCAAAATATTTTACCCCAAATATTCATCCTGATTAAAAGTTAAATATTTTTAGAGCAAAGTTTAGGAACAACTCAACATAATTCAATATATTTTATAAATACAAAACAAATAGATTTCAGAACACCAAATGGCTATACAATATCACAAAAGGGCAGTGAGTTAGAAATCAGAAAGCCTTGTTATCTTTCCAATATATGTTAGTACTTCACGTTGTATTCTTGGTTAAGTCTTTCCTCCCATGTTCTAGTTTTCTAATTTTTAAAACTTGGAAAATGGTGATGCATGACCTGTTTACTCATGAGCTGGTTGAGAGGAACAAATGAGATACTGCTTGAGAAACTGTGTAGCATAAACAATCAACACACATAAAATTGCACTTATCATAATTATCTCTCTATATACAGTGATTTCAAAAAGACAAAAGTATAAGCAACATTTATTCAAAATGTCTTCTTAATGCAACACCCTAGAATGGTCTGTTCTATTTTATTTTCCAGTGTTACTTTATTTGTTCATTTGTTCAATAAATATTTACTAATTTACATACTAGTTTTTCGGTCTTCTGCACTACTGTGTTCTAAAGTGCACTTGTTTGCCCACTTTTGGGCATTTGCTGTTGCTTCTCTGCTCCATTCCTAAATGTCAGAAGAAAAAAAATACACTTAAAAATTCAACTTCAACAAAGCATTTGCATTATAATCTGATTGGTAGATTGATTTGCACTCCTTTAAAACTTCTGTAAATATATTATCTGTCACTGGTATTAAAATATCTCCTTTTTTCTTTTTTTTGGTGTGTCTTTCTCCCCCCAGTGCCAGTTTCAATGAGAAGATAGTCCATAGGTAATGTGTCTAATGAGAGAAATATCTAATACAATAATATCTGACTATTTATGATAGCACAGAAGCCACACCTAGGATTTTTAGTAATGATGCTACTCTAAATACTGATCAACATCTCAAGTATTATATTTCAATAGTAATAAGCTGACCTACATTATTTCCAATTCCATTTGCAGCCCATTGCATTCCTATGGTAGATATTTGTTTTTTAGGGACTATGACCTGGAAATTGGGCTATTTACCCTAAATGGCACTTATCTTGAAGGAAAGAGGATTTCTTTCTTTTAGACTAGGAAGGATAGTGAACAAAAAATATAACAGCTTCATATTTAACGTCTGAAGATTTAGCTTCTAATTCTGCCTTCTCAACTTAATAGGCCTGTAATCTTGACAAGTTATTTAACCATAACCATTATAAAGGAAAATTGAGAACTTATGCTCTGCTCATGACACAGTTCAAATGAAATAGTAAAATAGAGGCAGAACTTTCCAAGCCACAAAGCACTTACAAGATGCCAGTTACCAGCTGCCTGCTCATACCACCACTGGTTCACACCACTTTCTTGATATTACTCCCTCTTACCATCTTTAGCATGTTGCTGGCAGGTGGAGAGACTGATTTCCTTAGTTCATTGTGTTTATTTACAATCTCTCTTTGGACTTGTGATTGAGTGGTTAACAAAGCAGTAAAGGCTGGATCCTAAAAAGAAATAAAGTTGAGGTATTTTTTAACATTTTTGAAAATTGCATGCAAGAGTAAGTTAATTCAAGGGAACAAAGATCACTTTAAAAAGTGTTCAGTTCAAGCCAATATTAGTTAAGCATTGCCAAAAATTAAGCATTGACAAACAGTAAAGAAGTAATTTGAAGATTTGAGAATGCAGATGTAATTCATGGCATGACAAATTAAAAAATCCTTTGAAGCCACAAATGCCAATTTCCAGTTTCAAGGGAACTTTTAATATGACATATGAATGGTAATATTTTATAATAAAAAAGTTGGATAATAAGAACATTAAAACGTATTCATTCTTATTTAATAAGGTTGCAGCAGGAGGAATAAGGGTAGAGCTCAAGATTCATCCTAGACTTTAATGAGAACTTTGACCTGACATGATATCTGTATTTAGAGAAAGAATGTATTTAAAATGAATTAAGAAAAGAATGTTTAGGCCCAGTAAAAGTGCCTTCAATATTCTAGAAAAATTACTCTACTTATCGTGGGTGGATTTTATGGAGCCACTCAAAAAACAATTTTACAATATTAAACAAATCTCCAAAACAGTATGAGGAGAGCAAAGCCATCTAATTAATGGACTAGTGCTGACTTTATTCCTTTTAGTAACAAAAATATAATTAAGGTATTAAACAAGGTGCTGATATTTTTGGTTTACCTTTGTGTGTGTGTGGGGGTCTAAATCTGGAGGCAGAGTAAGGTTTATGAAATTTGATGAGCTAAATTTACAATTGTCCAAAATAATATTTCATCATGTATTCAATATAAAAATTATTAATGAGATATTTTCCTTTTCTTTTGAAATCTGGTGTGTACTTTACACCTACAGTACATCTTGTTTTTGACAAGCCACATTTCAAGGGTTCAGTGGCCAATGTGCCTCATTACTACTATACTGGATAGCTCAGCCTTAGACTTTCATCTAGATAATGATGTTAATTGCTCTACGCTATCAATGAGTGCTTTGTATTACCCGACACTCTTACTCTTTCTGCTCTCAAAGTGCCTTGCCATCCCACAAAGTTGCCTGGATAGCTCTGGAAAAATTTCCCACTTTTAACTTTACCTTTCCTTCTGTGGGTGAAGATAGAAATAGCACAGCAACCAGAAACACCATCCCTGGGAGTAAAGCCATTGCTGGGAGGTAAGTCAAAGAGAACAAAGGTCTGCATTAAAATATGTTATACATGGACTAAGAGAGAAAAACCAATGAAATGATCATGGTTATCTCAAAGGAACTGTGATTCCTAATTTATAACATAACAGGAAAAGAGCGTCATATAGTTCCAGTAGGATCATGGTAGAAACAACCTTGTCTCTGATAGGGACAAGAAAATATAAACTGAAGAACCTGACCAATGCCCTTGAAATATATATATTCAATTATATATATTCAAATTATCATACTTTTACATTTTTCTATTACAGTTCTAGTGTGTTTCAAAGTCATAAACATGGGAATATTTATATTATCTATTTTAGAAGGAAATGTAAAGAATTTATTTAAGTTTCAATTTGATATAGTGAGTAAAAGAGTAAAATTAATAAGATAATTCTTTCAATAAAAAGTAGTTTTGAAGATCATGGATAGATTTATTAAAAATATTTTACCATTGGTGAAAAACATGTTCACATTAAAATAAATGAGTTATCACTTACTGTTGGTTCTCAGAGCACGATGAAGTATCTGTTTTATTTCTAGGAAGAAGGAAGGTGAAAAGAAGTTTAGAGCACAATATGTATTACACTTATTTCTGTTTTAGCAAATTCTGGTTGTGTAAATAAACCTCTGAAATAGAATTTTTTATCTCATTATCTTCAAAATTCATTGCCAGTTGTCTAACATTGTTTTTGACATCATTCGGTTCCAAGATAGCTTTTAACATAAGTAAAGTTTGCCCTCCTTCCCTAACTAGCCCTCTCCTCTTTTAAGGCACATTAAAATCTGTATGCTGCCTTTTTGGCCTTTTTGGTGTTTTTTTAATAACCACTGAAGACTGGCTGGTCACCATGAAGGTAACCAGGGTCCTAACCTACAGATAAACTCCTGGGGCTCTGCTTTCTATGATGCTTGATTCCCAGTTACCAAACTTCTGTAGCTTATTGGTTAAGAGCATAGCCTTTGGAAACTTCAGTTCTGGGAAATCCTCTCAGATATTCAATTTTCTCTTCTGTAAAATGTGGATTATCATATCATGGGTTTGCTTTGAAAACTGAAAGGTATAATATGCATAAAACATCTATTACAATGCCTGGCATATAATAATAAATAAAAATTATTAATATTTTTATTATCTTTTGCAACATGTGGTAGATTTTGAGTTCATAAGATCATTCCATAAATGCATGTTGTTTGATTGAATTGCTAATTCTAGAAGTGTTTATAAGAACTGTTGTTACTTCCAGGTGTTATAGGAAAAAAAAAATCATTCATATAGGAAAAAAAAAGATTCAAATGTTTAAAGGCCAGTTCTAATAGAGACCTTCTGGCTAGCTTTAGAAAAATGATGTACCCTGGCTGTCGTACCCTCATCAGCTCATTAAAAGGCATATACATGGGCCTGAAGATTTGTATAGCTTATTCAGTAGGTTTGCATTAGATGACCCACAATTTCATAATTCAAAAGACCATTATGCCACATACTCCTCCATCCTACTCTCCTCTCCCCTCCCCACTCACCCAACCTATAATTATCTTTGTTGCAACAATGAAAATGATAACAGTTTTGGTGAGAATATATTCAAAGAAAAAAATGATCATATTTTATTCATTTAAACCTATATTCATACATAGTTGAAAAGCTGGCTACCATTTTTTCCCTTGCTACTTACTAATACAAAAGTACTGTGCCCTTTCTTGCAGGTGTTTTAAAACCAGGATAACATGGTTCTCCTAGAGTGTCTATAGGAAGAGCATGGTGTATGGTTTCATAATCCTAGAAAAGGGAAAAGAAGATATTTAAAATAAAAATGTGAAGGATAGGTTGA
Source organism: Pteropus medius (assembly GCF_902729225.1). Taxonomy (NCBI): domain Eukaryota; kingdom Metazoa; phylum Chordata; class Mammalia; order Chiroptera; family Pteropodidae; genus Pteropus; species Pteropus medius. The sequence goes on along the minus strand of NW_024354500.1, from coordinate 34,001,986 downwards.
AAATAATGTCTGTCACAAACTTAAAACTTGACTCTAATATTTTATTTGTTCTCTAATACTTTATTTATTTCAACTCACCATTAAGACCATAATTCCCTTCTAAGATCAGATTGTTTCGATGTCCTGGTATTTCATTTGGACACTAGCAAAGAAGTGGGCTTCTTAAAGAAGTTCGCTTTATTTGTTGACTTACTGCCTTGGAATGTCATAACATATTTTCAAGACTCCCAATTCCTTATCCAGGCCTTTAACCCACACAGTTCTTTAGAAGATAATTTCTGTGAGTAGTTACCCACATAGTGAGTATTTACTATAAGGATCTGGGATCACACCTCTTTCTCTTTATGTCTTTTTCTAGAAGCCAGTAGATGACACAAGTCTAGAAGATTCGACACCCACAATTCTAATCGTTTTAATATACAATTTCTAATAACTGCATTCAAAACATAAGCAGCTAAAATTTTTAATTTAACCTCATAAGAGGCCAGATTTAGACATGACTTCAGCCTTCTGCTATGACCCAGAGCTTTTCATGTAAATAGAATGATTTATCTTTTAAGATAGGTAAAGAGTTTCAATAGGATAAACGTAGAGAGGCGTGGTCAACGGTTGGTGGATCCACATTAAGCAACCCAAGGAAACACTCTATCTCTCTGCACTGAATCAGAGGATGATGTGCAGAGTGCCAGAAGCACATGGTTATCAGAAGGCCCCTCTGCTCATAGATCTTTCTCTCCCCTGTCTTCACCCACCTCTCCGGCCCTGGTCATTTCGTTTCCCAGTCTGCTCTAATTCTTACCCTGACTCCAGAGCCCAGATCTTTCCGCGTTAGGGCGGGAGCCAGAGACTGGCTGCAGCTCATCCCTCCTACAGTGTGTGTGAAATACCCAGCCATCTGCGCACGCCCGCAACGTCATAGAGTTTTATGCCATCAGCGCAGACAGCGGATAACTGAATTCTTCCTGCAACTTTTCCATCACCCTCTAGGGCTGCACCAGAGAAAATCTTACACATTTTCCCTTTATGAAAAGCAGAGTACTGCTTACTCTCATTACCATCACTTGATGAGGAAGGTAAATGTCTGCTCAAACACTTGAAAAGTATGAAGGAAGATGGAGATAGTATCAGGACCCGAAATGCTCAGAAGGTGGCCGAAAAAGAGGCGTTCCTTTACAGACAAGATCTGAGTTAACGCGGGTCGGATTTTAAAGAGCGGATTGAAGAAGTCCATAGATATTTAAGTTTTCAGTTCAACACCAGTGTGGTGCCAACAGTGAACTCGGGGTTACATAAAGTTGGCATTTTGCAGGTTTGCTCATAAACGCTTCGCGTTCTTGCCTTTCTTCTTCTTTCCATAATAGTTTTGTGGTTAGGAAATTCAAAAAGAATAACAAAAACAAGCCTTAGAAGAATGCCCAGAATTCCTGATCCAAGGCTACTGGCTTCAAGATTGGCAGGTGTATCCAGGATTGGTTGAAGATGTGTTGACTCTCTTTACACAGGGCAGATGAATAATTGATGTGTTTTCTTTTGTGCTGGGTTGTTTTCAAGATTTAAAGGAATGGATTAATTCATTAGCTAGAGGACAGATTAGGTTAAAAAATGTCAAACCAAGAGTTAACATCAATCACACACTAGTGCTGTATACCTCAAGCAAAGACGCTTGAAATTTCTCATTCCAAACCTTGAGACTCATCTAGGAACAGCTGTAACTATAACTAACTGCCATGTTTCATGGTGCTGAGTGCCATTTTCCCTTAGCAGTGTTAAAAGTCCAAGTGACCAATGCACAGATGTTTTAGTTTTCCTGTATTGTTATTTCAGTTCAACTACCACTGACTAAAAAAATCTTGGAATTTAGAAGTCATCCTAGACTGCTTTACTCTTATGGTTACAACCAAAGTCAACTCTTGACAGTTTGCTTTTCTAATTATTTATGAAATCTATTCCCAGATCTCTCTTTCTCACTACTATATTTATGTTTTCATCATATCTTGCTTAGATTATTAATTTAACATTTTTAATATTTATATCCACAAAATTACCGCTCACCCTTTTATAATTTATTTGGTACATTTCATCTTTCTTTAGGGCAAAACAATTCATTGTTATCCTATAGTAGTCTATAATTTACTGCGAATATTCCTATTTTTCATTCTTGGAGACACCATATCTGTAATTATTACTTGCTCCCACGGATTATGTCAGAATGAGAGCAATCTGAGTATTGTAGTAATAGATATTGTTAGTAAACATGTATTTGAGAAATTGACAATATCTCTCCTGATGATTGCTATAGCTCCAAATTCTAGAACAATACTAGTTACATAGGTGGCAGTTTGTAAATATTAGCTGAGTGAATAAATATTGACATGGCTTAGATTCTTAGGGAGTGAAGAGAAAAGAACACATCGTTTCTTTCCTCTAAGACTTATAGCACTGTGGGAAAGATATATACATATGAACATAACCAGGTAGTGCAGTTTAGTGCTAAGTAATTGGAAAAGAAAATATATACAGCAATTGGGAGTTCTGTGACTTGATATTATTTGGGTAAAACCTAGATGGTAGAGTAACATTTGAACTGCTTTGAAAAATATATATGACTTGATCAGAAAGAAAAAAAAGAGTTTGTACACTTCGTTAGAAGAGCAGAAACAGACAAATCAATGTCTCACAAAGGCATATTTAAGTCATTATAATAGGCCTTTGAAAATGTTGGGGAAGCTTTGCATAGAAGTCTAAGGAGATTTGCTTTTCTTGTATAACGTAGGAAAGTAATTTCACTGATGTTCAGAGAATTGAGAAATTATGTGATCAAATATTATTTCATGAAAGCTACCTGATAGCACTCTGCAGGATGTTTTGTGGAGCTGAGAAATTGGTGACAGGAAAAATAAAAGTGTGGTAACATTTCCCATCTTAATTTTAGAATAATAGAAACAGGAAAAAAGGTTGGACGTGAAAAGATAAACAAATGGTGTTGATGATGGATGAATATGGAAGGTGAGTCCAGAATAAAAGAAAGTTTGTAAATTTAGAGTCTACACGTATTGGAGAGTACATGGAAAGTACATCTTCATTATTGAGAGGGAGTACAGGTATTTCTAAATATTCTTGTAAAATCAGAAGTTCTCAATGTGCTGAGCTGAAAGGAGTAGAGTTCAAGATGCCTGAGAGTTGAAAGGACTGGGTTCTTGCATGGACTTTGATGAGAAATCCACTGTAATTCTTGTCCTGTTCCTTTACGTGTAAGATATTCTTTGTTCTACCCTGTAATTTTGTGACCTTGCTAAACTTACTTATTTGTTCTAATAGCTTTCCTATACATTCATTTGGATTTTTTTACAAAAAGATCATTTTAATCTGCAAATAGTTTTTGCCTTTCTAATTTATAGATTAACTTCTTTTATTTTATTTCATTGGTTGTAAACTTAAAATGTGAACAAAGTGGTACAAATTGAACCCCTGCCTTATTTCTGACAGTGGATTCCAGATCGAAAAGTACTACAATAGTGTTTTTATCTATAAAGTAATACAAAGAGAAAGTATTTGGTCATTCACTAAGTATAAGCTTAGTTAAGTATAAGGAGGATTTTGTAATGTATTCCTTATTAAGATAGGTAGTTACCTTCTATTCCTAATTTTCTGAAAATTGTTTCCACTAAGGGTGCTAAATTTTGTCAAGTGCATTTTTTTCATCTTTTGTGATGATTATATCTTTATGCTATTAATATGGCATGCCACATCAATTTATTTTTGAATGCTGAAACATCCTTTTATTCTTGTGGTAACCTTCCTTTGTCATGGTGTATAATCATTTTTATATGTTGCATTTATGTTCATGAGAAATAATAGTCTGTAGTTTTCTTTTCTTATGATGTCTTTGGCATAAGATAATATTAACCTGAGTTGAGAAATAGTTCTCTTGTTTTCTGTCATGATATAAACAAAAAATCCTGAAATTATTTGTACATAGATATTATATTTATGTAAATACACACACATCTATAACCCAGTGCAATTTAACTCTCTCTCTCTTCTAGTCAATAATCTCTTAACTGGTTTTTTGTTTCAGTCTTGTCCTTTTACAATTTAAAATTCATCCCATTGTTTACTTATAATATCCCAATTCTTTACCTGCCCTAGAAGGTGCCAAGGGACTAATTTTTTGTCTGACCCCTTTTAAAAATTATTTTAAAAATTATTTTACTCACTCTGCTCTAGCCATTCTAGGCTTCTTGCTTTTTCTTAAAGATACCAAGTTTGTTCCTACCTCATTGGCTTTGTACTCGTTATTCTCTTTGTCTGAAAGTTTCTTGATCATTAAATTTATCGGTTTTCTCGCTTTTTAGTGTGTTCCTAATCCAATTCCATCACCTCAGAGAGAATTTACCTATCCCATTTAAATTAACATTTGTCCCTCTCAGCCTATCCTCATTATTTTCTATCCTCCTGCCCATTTTAGTTCTTAGCACTTGTTACTTCCAACATTGTGTTAGGATTTATTTACAAAATGCATAGTTTTCTTTCTCTCTCCTCTACTGGAGTGTGAACTCCATGAAGTCTGGAACTTGGGCTATCTTGTCAATTACTCTATTTCAAAGTACCTAATTAAATACCTGAGTCATAATTGTTTTCAATGTAATTTGTTGAATGCAGGATTGAATAATATTACACATTGTGATGATTGCTGTGAAAGGAAGTATAGAGAGCTACAAGAGGGAATAGGGGTATGTTCTTCAGATTATTTACTCAGAGGAATCTCTTGGATAAAATGGCATTTAATGTGAAAAAGCTATTCTAGCAAATACTAGGAAGATGAGTCTTCCAGACAGAGCTAATAGCAAAAACAAATGCCCTGAGCTTGGGAGAATTTAATAAAATCATTGTAGTTGAAGCATAAAAAATAAGGGAGAGTGGAATGAAGTGAAATTAGATAGGAAAGTATAAAAAAGATCATTCAGTTGCTTGCAGGTCAGTTTAAGAGTGTGGATATTATCCTAAGTACTTGAGAAATCTATGGAAAGCTTTTGAAAGTAGGTTAGAATTAGTCTATCTCTTTAGAGATTAAAAAATGTGTCAGATGGTTACCAGATTTATCTGGGTGATCATTTCATAGGTTATGTAAATGTCTAATCACTGTGTTGTACACCTGAAACTAATACGATATGCCAACTTTAATTGATAAAAATAAAAATATAAAAATTTAAAAAGAGAAAAAAGAAATGTGCTGCAAAGGCAACATCTGGGAGTCACATTTGTGGTCTTGAACCTGTCCCGGTCTTACCTTTGCCTCATGACTACTCATATCCTTGAAATTATTAGTGATGCTTGACACTGGATAAGGATGTGAGTCTGATGTGACAATCCAATTATTGGTATTATCTGAAAGCCCTTAAAAAAGACAAACATTTAGCAATGGAATAGAGAAATTCAAACTTGGAAATCTGAGAAAGAATAACTGGATCATCTAGAGAAAAAGTATGAAGTGTCATGGAGCCATGAAAACAGGATTTTCTTTTCTTTTTTTTTTTTTAATGCATTTTTTATTCTGAAGTAGTTTTAGATTTACAGAAATTTTGCTGAGATAATACAGAGAATTTCCATGTACTCTGTACCCAGTTTCAGTTTCCCCTAATGTTATCACCTTACATTACCCCGATACATTTGTCAAGACTAAGAAATCAACATTACTATTAAAACACTCCAGACTCTGTTCCAATTTCACTGATTTTTCTACTAATGACCTTTATCTGCTCTAGGATCCAATTCAGGATACCACATCTTATTTAGTTCTCGTCTGCTTAGTCTCCTCTGGTCTGTAACAATTTCTCAGAATTTCCTTATTGCTCATGATTTTGACAGTTTTGAGGAGTCCTGGTCAGAGATATTTTGTAGAATGTCTCTTAGTTTCGGTTTGTTTGACATTTTATCCCTTAACAACATTTGGGTCACAAAGTTTTGGAAGTAATACCATGGAAATGAAATGCCCTTTTATCATCTTATATAAAGATATACGTGAGTCCACGAGACTTATTATAGGTAATGTTAACTGTGATAACTTGGTTAAGATGGCATTTACCAGATTTCTCTACTGAAAAGTTACTATTGTTCTCTTTTCATATTTTACACTTTGGATATGAGCAACTAAGTTCAGCCCAGACTCAAAAGGAAGGGGTCTAAGTTTTATCTCTTGGTAGAAAGAGTATTTACATTTACTATATTAAGATTTGTCTATGCCAACATAGGTTTTAAAAAGGAAGGCATGGTCATATTTTATTGTACAATTTATGCAGATGAAGAATGAAAAGTCTTCATTGATTTTTGGAAAATTGAAGGTTGGAGTTACCTTGGGAAGAAAAAAATAATATAATTATAAGGATGGAAGCTAAATAAGTTAGAAGAGGGAGGAATTAAAGCCTGCATATGTTAATACTTCTTTAAAGATATTTAGCTATAAAGTGAACCCAGGAAGGAAGACTATAGTCCAGGATTCATGTGACGATGATATCAAGTTTCATACATTTTGTACATTTTGTTCTAGGAACATGATTCTCAATTTCAATTCAGATTTCTAGTGACTTTAGTCATAAGAGACTTTCATATAACTTTCAGAATCTCCATATTTATATCAAAATCCAAAGTTGTTACCTTTTAACCCTTTGTATGAAAGAGATTTCTGTAAAATAAAAAGCAGATCCAAGAGAAAAAGATGTTACTATTTGGAATCAAATTTCTAGCTAGCATGTCTATGATTTCCTTGCTAATAAAAGTCAAGTGTAAGTTGATGATGTGGCTTTCCTCTACTTAGCCATGTTCCGTATGTATTGGTCATTTAATAAATTTTGTTTGAACAATTGCAGGAAGCCTTGCAACTATTCTTGGTGAGAGCATGTTCACATCCCAGTTGATTTTTCAACTGTTTACAGTTACTGTAAACATCTTCATATTCGCAACTATTGGCTGAAATGAAAACAAAGAAATTAGGCACTTCATTATCATTTTCCTTCATAGCAGCAACACAAAGAATAAACTCAATGTGAATGAAGAGTAGGGAATACAGCAAACAAGTTGGCATTCTTCATTACACTATGATGGCCATTTCACATCTTGAGGGATACATAAGGTTCCTTAGTTAAATTCACTGATTAAGCTATCATTTTAAATTTTGAGCTTTTCCAAATATTTCTAAAATGACTGACTTATTTCCCTCCCTCAGAAAAGAGAGTAAAATGAATTTAACTGAATCTCTCTGGAACTTCACTATCCCAAAGCCGCTAGCTATGAGGTTGTTCACATTTAAACTTAAATTAATTAAAACAAAAGACCATTGAAATTTCAGGTCCTCAGTGTTACTAGTTATATTGCAAGTGCTAAACAGCCAATGTGTCTATATGGGCTACTTTACAGGACAGTGCAAATATTGAACATTTCCATCATTGCAAAAAGTTATATTGGACACCGTTGCCACTAGACTCTAATGCCATTAATCTTTCTTTCAGAAGTAAGAAGTCATTATGAAAAAGTGCGGATTTAAAAAGTAAAAGTAGGAGGGAATTTCACTATAACTATTGGACATTTCCACCTGGATGTCCCTCAGTGGTTATAAACTCAAGAAATCTCAAACTAAATTTATCATCCTACCTATAAACTTGGCATTTCTTTGGAATCCCTCCCCAACTCCCAACTTGATTCACTAAATCTCAAAGAAATGGCACTCCCAACTACTAAGTTATTAAAACCAGGCACTGGGAATCGACCTGAACTCTATTCCCTCTACTTTTTATCAGTGCTTAATAAGTACAAGTAATAAACACTGGCTATTCTACTTTCTTCCTATCTCTTATAAACTATTTCTCTTCATTCACTTTGTCCTCATGCAAAAAAGACATCGATTTGTTATTGAACCTATGTTTTTTCAAGTCTCCAAGCTAGCTTTGATCCATTTGTTTTTTCATACTACTGTCAAGAGCTCTTTATAAAACACAGGTCTGATCTCATCACTCTTCTGTTTAAAATCTTTCGATTGGCTACTCATTACTAATAGGATAAATTCCAAACTCCTTAATAAATAATATTCAGCAGAGGTATAAGTATTTTCATTTTTAGCTAATTTATAGCTTTTATATAATCTCAATATTCTATATTATGGCTATACATTTCATTAAAAAAAAATGCTACGATTCAGTCAAGTGAATGCATTCGAAAGGCAAAAATTTAAGTTAATGGATCATTTTTATTGTTCACAATTTTAGTAATATAACCCAACTAAACAAAAATACCAACTTTTTGTACCTCAATTCATAGCAATGCTGGAAATGAGATATTATATGACATTAATTTTATTCTCTTCTGCTAAAATAGTTTTGAGACTTCTGTGAGCTAATGATACTATATGCAGATTTGATAGACATTTAAAGAGAACAAAAAATCACTAGCAAACAAAAGTGCATGTGGTTATTAAATTAAACTTGATGATTCTAACTATACTATGAGGAAAATGAGGAATTTAGTATGTTATTAAAAATTATATTTGCTGTGCCTGTCCAGAATTGAGCCATGTTCTACAGTCTCACACCTTTATATCTTCTTTTCAAGATGCCACTTTTGTTATAATGGCATTAATTTGGGTGAAAAGAAAATTCACATTTAGTTAAAATAAATTAGGTTACAGGTGGTAACAGGCTTTCATTGCAAATAATACATGAATACTGAATAGTGTAAATTTTTGCTTAAACGCATTCTGTTAAAAACATTTTATTATTGTTTTTTATATGAAAGCATTGCTTAAGTTGGTTCAGAAGATTGTCTAATTCTTAAACAAAAATGTCAGGTCATTTTGTTATACTAGCAAGTTAATGACTTCAAACTTACTGCATAGTCCATTGTCACAGTGATCAGGGCAGCTGGCGCAAGGTTTTCCTTTCTGGTAGGGCGTATTTTTTTTGTTACTAATGTTTCCACTGAAATTTGAAATACAACATGTCAAATGTTTTTCATTTTTCAGTTTAGTTTATGCTCCAAGAGTAACATTGATCACTGTATATACTTGAATATTTATTCATTGATTTTAATCATATTGACTGAAAAACTAATATTGCCAATGTGTACTCAAATACCAATGCAAAGTAATCTAACAATTAACACATACACTCACTTCCTTGACCATGATCTCACAACCTGAGAAACTGAAATGGGATTCACAGAATCTAAAGTTTTCAGGGTATATTTCTGTGTGATAACACTCTTCATCTCTCAGTAGACTCAGTGAAATTCCTAAGTCAGTGCACCCTAAGGTGCTGGCTAGGGGTAAAACATATCTCCTAGAGAGACAGAAGAAGCTCCTGTGGGGATAGAGGGTTACAGTATGGAAAACACTTACTGTTAAATGTAATTTTATATTTTAAAAGGAAGCTATAATTATTAATAATTTGTATAATATAAACTGGAGAAAGTAAAGCTCTAGGATAATTTTTAGCTTCAAGATGCGGGATGGCGATATTTTCAAGTAGTTTGGGGGGTAGATATATTAGGAAAGATTTTGACTATAGAGATTTTGTGTGTGAGATTTTTATGTTTACTAAAAATGAGAATGTTATTTAGAATAAAAAGGTTTAATTGACATTAATCTCTAATGTATATTGGTCTTAACAGTGACTAGCCTGTACCTCATTGATGACTATTATCCTATTGGCTACTATTTAAAAATAAAAGGGAGTCAAAGCTTCACTTGGACCTAGTGAGCCCAAGACCCAAGGCAAAGTATCTGAATCTCAATCTCCCTGTACAGAAGACAGCTATATGTGTGTGAATCCTTGGAAAATTTGTGAAATAGATATAAAAGTGTTTTGGAAATTCTCTCACTTTTCACTCCAGCTCTTACTACAGATGACTGGATCCACAGCCAGGCAGTGAGTTTGGATTCATTCTCCTAAGACCCTTCAATTCTTTCTACTAAATCCTAATAGGTGCTTGCAGGAAGGTCACACTTCTTAAATTGGAACCTAACCTCACCTGGGTCTTCTATGGTCTCAAAATAAATCATGTAAGAAGCAAAGTTTGGGTCAAAACTTTCCTTCTCATGACAAGGAATTTCAAACATTAATAACAACCTATTTATTGAGAATACATCTTCAATATGTTCATTGGAATTTTGTGGATAATTCAAACACATTGCTTGAGGAAGGGATGTATTTGCTGCTATAAACCAAGATCTTAATGAATGGTTCCTTTAGAGATTTTTGTGTGAAATTCTGAGAAGCAATGACTTAAGATGTTACCTTTTCTCGACAACTTGAAATATATCAAGGATTTTTTGAAAAGTATTTGAGGCCCAAGATTTAATCAATTCTTAATGATGTACTATAGATATTTTTGCATAAGTAGGAATAGGAACATTTGAATACAAAGGTTTAGGGTTACTAAAATGTCATTTCCATTTGCTACCTCACCTTCACTCTTGGCTTCACAATCAAGCTTTCACTTTATAGAATGTGAACTTCATAAAAACTGACGGTACCAAATCTAGAGAACTACATACTCTGGATATGTGTGGAGTGACCCTGAGCCTTGGGAAAGGCAATTGAGGGGGAAGACAAATCATTTTTGTCATGAGGGAATACAGTTTCAGAATATTATAGTTGAAACTGAGAAGCTGGTCTTTTTTCTGAGAAGGGTTGTGTCTCAAATTTAGAAAACCTTTCTAAAGATTTATCTCTCCACTGAAACATGCTTTTTTAGTCTGTTTTGTCTATTACATGATAATTTTAAAAGATTGAATTGCTGATGGCATTATTGACAGCAAATTTGAAAGTGTATACTTACGCAGGACAATATTGGCAAACATAGAAGTATTTTAGAACTTGTTGATTGGGACAATGGGCAATTCCACATCCAATGCTGAAAGAGGAGGCCCAAGCAACCTATATGCAAATAGGTGAAGATACAAAAGTACATTAAAGAAGAAGGAAAGATGAAAAAAAATAGTAGGAAATAAAAAATCTGAATAGAACGTTATTGATGTATTATGTATTCATATATCTTATGGATATATTTAGTTTATTGAATTAAATTAAAGATCTTTAAAAATATTACATTTTCATGTACATTCATTGCTTTATCCATTTAGACTATTAGAAAAATACAGAGTAGATTTCCCTACCAAGAACCTGCAGGCCTTTTACAAATGACAGCTAACAGCTGAAATACCCACAAAATGCGGATTGTCTTTTGCCTACTTGAGATCTTCCCTCAGATTCAACATTGAAATCAGTAAAAATTTAGAGAAGTTTTCTTTTTAGTGCATTTATGACAAAAAAGGTTTTTGTTTGTTTCTCTTACCTGGGTATAATGTCCAACCACTGCATCAGGACGCTTTGGCCCAACACCATAGATAAAATCACGTTCTTCATTGTACCAATTTTGGCTTGCATCTGACCATGAAGCAGGGTAACTTGACATGAAGAGATTCTCACCACAGCTCCTTGTCCCTAAGAAGAAACAAATTATTCATGGGGAAAGCAATAAAACATACAATGGTTACTATATATATCAGAGTCCCTATTCTTCAAACACAGTGCCATTGTTGCTAGCTGTTGATTAATCCATAGGAGTTCCTTAAAAGCTATAAGTGAATAGAAGACAGATGTGCCAAACACATTAAGGCTGATGTCAACATGCAAAATTTTGAGTTGATGAAGTCCTCTTTAATATCTACTCAGCCTAGAGTCATTCATTTACATATTAAATTGTTCATTAGTATATACCTCATGTGCTCTCTGCTGTGTATTGTAAGCTTTCTGAAAGCAGAAAGCAACTCTTATAATATTCTCTCTTACTCTAATCCACTCTTACCAGAGATTTTTCATATATAGCAACTTGAATAAATGTTTAGAATTATTATTTTGTGTAACCTTTGTAAAAACTTTTATGCTCCATCTTTAAGAGCCTTGAGCATGAAGGAAATGACACCAAGAAGGACAATATTTTTTAAGATTGTGGGTCTCCCTTTAATCAGCAAATCAAAATGTCACAACCTAACTTCTCCTCAAAGACACAGGAAAAAAAATTGCTTTGCAGCCCCAGAACATTTCAATATATTTTTCAAGCTTTAAAATTAATATTTATGTTTGGATGATTTGAAATGTAAAGTCTACATGTTACATAAAGGGAATGTACACTATTCTTGGATAGTTTTTTAAAGAGAGAAACAAATAAACTGAGATTCTAACTAAACTGGGATCTTCAAAACAATTTGTTTCAATCTTCTACTGAATATAGTCATCCCTCTTCATAATTTCATTAAATTATAGTAACAATGGCAGTCCTACTTTCAAAACAGGAGATTTATTTACTACTTGCAAATTGGGCTTTCCTATATCTGTCATTTTTCAATAATTTAAGTAAATATTTTTCCTAATAGTTTATACATATAATATTTTATCTAATTGTGTTTATATTCCTTGATGTAGAAGTTATGTCGTATAGATTATTCTAGGTGCATGTATTGTGGGCATATAGAACATACAAAAGACAACTTACTGTCATCAAATATTAAAAACATGCTAAATATTTTTGAGTAAAATTCAGAAACTTTGAAAAATTCAGCATATTTTATACATTGGCTATAAATAGTTTTTAAAACACAAACAGTTCCATAATATGAAAAGGGCGCTGGGTTAGAAGTCAGAAATTCTCATTTTAAATTTTCTATATATGACACTAATTACCAATCATTTTCCCTTTGACAGTCCATTCCCTACTCTAAAATAGAAAAAAAGATAATACATGACCTGCTTTATGCATAAGATGGTTAAGAGCTACAAATGTGATATTGTGTGAGACAATTTTGTAAAATATAAAACACTCAATAAGCACAGGTGGTGCTTTCCAGATTTTTTTCCTCACATGGAGACACTTCATCTTGAAAAAGGCAGCATTACAAGCAATATTTATTCACAAAGATTTCTTAATGCAACATCAAAAAAATAGCCCCTTATTATTTTACTTGTTCACCTACTTAGTAAATATTAATTTACATACCAATTGCTCTATCCTTTTGCTGACTGTGTCTCAAAAGGCACTTGTTTGCCCACTTTTGGGCATTTTCTGCTGCCTTGCTGTCCCATTTCTAAAACAAGGAGGGAAAAAAAATATATGCATTTAGTGACTCAAACCACAAAGGAGCATAAATAAGGTTTATAATGAGATTGGTAGGTTCATTCACATCATTATAAAATTTCTGTATATGCATATAATATACATGCATTATATATATTATATATATGTATATAATATATAATGCATTATAATCAGACATATTTTTTTTTGATGAACCTATTTCTGCTTGACAAGGAAATATAGATAGTATGGTTACCCTAAGTAATTAAAAAATATAAGATAGTTAATAGTCTATTTATGATAGCACATAGTGGTCCTACTATAATTATTGATAAACATGTAGATAAATGAGATTATTTCTCCTGTAATACTGAGCTGGCATACTTTGTTTCTAGTTCCTTTTTTTTTTTTGTTTTTTCCTACTGAATACATTTGGGAGACATGACTTTCAGTACTGGGTCCAGAAAAATTGGATTATTTTACCCTAAATGTCCTTGATCCCAAAAGGAAAAAGCTTTCTTGATCCTAGATTAGGAAAGTAAGTGGAAAAACAATGGCCATTATTGGATGTCAAATATTTGGTTTTAATTCTGCCTCCACAACTTAAATAGCCCTGCAAACTTGATAAGTATATAACCATTATAAAGTGAAATTAAGAATTCCTGCTCTACCCCATGAAGCCAATGAAGCTTAAGTTTTGGGCCCCTCACTTGCATAGGCCCTTCCAAGGTTGTGCTAGGGGACCTCAAAATATGTCTGGCCATTTTTTTTTTATTTTATTTTGTAAAAATTGCAGTAATAAGATAGTTTTGTATTCTCTTCCTTAAAGAAGGTTTCTTTAAGCTTCAAGTCAGCAAAACTTAAATTTCCCCTACTAACAACATGTTTCTTAGAAAAGATCTAGAGTATAAGGTGGACTTAGATGGAGTGGACATTGATAATGAAGATTATATTGATGATGATATTGTAGGTCTGATTCTATGGAGAGGGACTGGACAGGAGAGCTGCATACAGCCAGAGAATTTATTCAAAAGTTGTTTTGGATCAAAATGAACAGAAAATGCCAGTAGAAATTGTTTAAAAGTCAATTTATCAGGGTCAGAGGGCACATGCTAACCTCAGGGCCAGGGTTTTAGCCCAGGGCTTATGAAGGAGTTTCAGGGGCTCCATGGGCACCCTGAGATTGTATGCAGTCTCTATATGTGCATTTTTTTTTCTGGGAACAGAAATTCTAGACACAGAGTTGGGAAACTCTGAAATGGGCATGATAGTGAATTGATCCTGATAGATTATACTATTCTAGTGAATAGAACATATAATAGTAGGGGGATATACAATTTATAAGCAAAATAGTATATGTAATAATAAAAAAAAGTATTTCTGCCTTGTTGGTAATAAACCTCAATTAAATAACAAAAATAGAACTTCCTAAGTCACAAAGTTCTTAAGAGATCTTATTTACTAGGTGCTTGAACTTATCGTAGCTGGCTCAAGCCACTTTCCTTGTGACTGCTTCTTACCATCTTCAGCATGTTACTGGCAGGTGGAGAGACTGCCCTCCTTAGGTCATTGTGTTTATTTACAATCTCTCTTTGGATTTCTTTTCGAGTGGTTGACAAAACATCAACATTTGAAGCCTAAAGGAAAGCCAAATTAGAATTATTTTTTTTTAAGTTTTGAAAAATGCATATGAATGAATAAGTTAATTCAAGAGAGCAAAGATCATTTAAAAAGTGTACAGTTCAAGCCAGTGTTGTTAAATATTATCAATAAATCTGAGCCAAAGCTATGACTTTTAAATAGGAAAGAAACAGAGTTAAATTTTGAGAGTAGAGATATAATTTATGGCATGACAATTAACAACACCTCTGAGACCACAAATACCAATTTCTAGTCTTAATGTGATTTTTCTAGATATACGTGTGATAAAATAATGGCAAGTTACAAGATAGAAACCATTAAGACATTCTCATTCATAATCAGGCTGCAGTAAGGAAGTGTTAAGAGTAGGGGCAGGTGACTCATTCTAGACTTTAAGAGGAACTTTGACCTGACAAGGTGTCTGTATTTAGAGAAAAAATGTTTAGGACCAGTCCAAGTGCATTCAACATGAGCAAAAGATTCAACCTATTATGCAGCAGATTTTATGGAGTTGCTCAAGAGACAGTTTTACAACATTAAACAAACCCCTACATCAATTTAGAGGTAGCAAATTCATCCAGTTAATGGGTTATTGTTGACTTTGTTTCTTTTAGTAACAGAAATATATTTAAAGTATTAAATCAGATGCTCATCATTATTCACAGTATCCAAGACATGGAAACAATTGAAGTATTCTTCAGTAGGTGATTGGATAAAGAAGAGGAGGTCCATAAATACAATGGAATACTACTCAGCTATAAGAAAAGATGAAATACTGCTATTTGTGACAACAAGAATGGATCTTGAGATTATCATGCTAAGCAAAATAAGTCAGATGGATAAAAGTCAAGAATCATGATTTCACTCATATATGGGATCTAAAATTGAAAGTAGCAAACGAACAAGACAAACAAAAATTCATAGACTCGGACAACAGTATGGTGGTTACCAGAGGGAAAGGGGTAGGGGTATGTTGAAAGGGTAAAGTAGATCAAATATATAGTGATAAAAGTAGATGACTTTGAGTGGTGAATACATAATGCAATATACAAATAATGTATTATAGAATTGTACACTTGAAATCTATATATTTTTATTAACTAATGTCACCCCAATAAATTTAATAAAATTAAAAAATTTAAATCAAATATATTTTTGGTTTATCTTTGTATATGTATATGGGGGGGGTGGGGTTAAGCCTGGAGGTAGAGTACAGTGTGTGAATTGTTGCATAAAATTTACACAATTCGATGACCTAAATTTACACGAGAATGTGATGTTATATGAACATGAACAAGATTTTTGAAGTGTAAGTGTGAAAGACAGGGCCCTTTACAGATTTTCCTTAACACCTGGAGACAAGTTATTCTTTCCTTTCTGCAATACTGAGTTCTCTTGAAGCTCTCCAAATACTGCAGACATAGGTCTGACCACATTCTATTGCCACTATCTACTTATGAGTCTATTTCTCCCACCTGCTTATATGTTCTTAAGGACAGGGACCAAGAATGAATACGAAGGCACCCACAGATCTGGCACTTTCCCAGCTACTGATTCCTAAGTTAGAAAGAATGCAATGTGTTATTATATTAGTGGTGGCCGATCTCTGTATTATGTCGAAGCATAAAATAACAACCCTGGATATGTCCTAATAACCCTCGAACACCTGCTTAAAATAGTTTCATTTCAAAGCAGCTCAAAATTTGGCCCCTGAGACAGGAGAAGTACTTATTTCCTGCTTCTAACCCCATCTTGCTTTGTAGATAAAAATTCTACTAATGAAGACATGGCTTTGCTTGCTTTATAAAATAAGTATCAATAAAGATTTTATTATGTGACGGGTGAAAAATGTTGAATATAGAGTATTGAAAATAAAAAGTATACAATATGGCATCTATCTATCCTTAAAGAGTTTATATTGGATAAGCAATATGATATAAATAATTATAATATCACATGATACATAAAATGATAGGTAGCATCTACTAGATATAGAGAAAGGATGGATTGACCCTTCTTGATTGGGGTTAGACCATCAAAAAAAGATGTTCTGGATTGGGATTTTGAGAGATGAATAATGTTTTCCAGGCATCTTGAGAAAGAAGGTACAGAAAACACACTGGGAAGAGGGTATGTAAAGCATTTTCTCAGCAAAAATTTAGTGGTGCAAGAGGCAAATGATATGTCTCTCTCTTATTTTAATGATATCCCTTTTTATTAATTTTATAAATGAAAACAGGAGATGGACCAAAGAGGTGTCGGGAGATTGGAAAGGGCCATAAAAGGAAATATTTAGGGAAGAAATTGAGAAGACAACAAATTTCTGGAATGAAGCCCTTAGCGATGAAAAAATCATCTTCGATTAAAAATCTGATTGTAGTAACATAATGACTTTATTTACAAATGTTAAATGATGCTTGCCCTTGTGTCAGAATTCTCTGGTCTAGGGAGTCCTAGCTAATCTTGTATGCCCAAAGCTAAAGAAGAGTGTGAGAACCTATAGCTCCTTACATTCAGAGGTTTTCCGATTTGAAGAGAGATACTTTCTACAGGTACCTACGAGCCAATTGAAAGAGAACAACTCATTCTGTTTTGAGATTATTAAAGTGAAGCAGCATATCACAAACAATAAGAGCATCTTATCTTATACATAATAATTGTAAAAGTTATGAAAAAATCAAATATTTAATACTTTAGTGAATTTTCTTTTTATACATTAAAAATATAGATTCAATTATCCTCACCCAGTAACTATGAAAATTAAATGTGGTGATATAAGTGAAGAAGTTTTACTAATTTGAGATTATATATTGTTAATTTTGTGGAGGGATCACATTGAAATGGATTAAGTAAAAGGAAATCAGAAAAGATCCTGAAAAAAAGAAAAAAGAAAAGATCTTGTGATAAAAGAAGTTTTGATAGCTTTTAAATTTATAGATGAATACTGTCAATAAAAAAATAAATAAAGCATAATACATAATTTTAATTTTTTGGTGGCCACTTTAAAAAGATAAACATTAAATTAATATTGAAATATATTTTATTTAACATATTCAAAATACATGTTTTCATCATGCAATTCATATTAAAATTATTGAGATATTTTATTTCTTTTTAAGTCTTCTAAGTCTGTTGTGTATTACATTTACGCAGAACTTAATTCCGACCGTCCACATTTCCAGTGGTCAGTATTTTCAGGTGACTAAGTGTTACCATACTGGTGGGTCAACAGCCTTAGATTTAATTGTGTTAAGTACCTTGAGTAATCAATGAGTTCTTTGCGATGTACTAGACACTCTAGCCCTTTTTACTTTTGAAAATTGATCTAGTAGCTTGATGTGCCTCAAGAATGATTGAATCATTCTGAAAAGATTTTCATCCTCAACCCTACCTGTACATTTGCAGGAAAGAATGGAAGCAGCACAGGAACCAGAAACAGCAACACCGGGAATAATGCCATTGCTGGGAAAACAAAACAAAGGGGACAAAGACCAGCATTGGAATGTTTAGTGCCTGGACTTTTAAACACAGGGGAAAAAAAACCCAAAATAAAACAATGTAATGATCTCAGATATCTCAAATTCATCAGTAACATAACAAAAGCAGATTTGTTTCAGGGTGCCAGAAGAGTGATAATGGATTCAACGTCAAAAGCAAGACTTCTAGGTAGACGATGAAGAACAAACAGATGTTCTTGACTGGAGCTCTTGAAGTAATACATCTGTAAATGTTAAGGTTACACTACCCAATTCCACCCTAGCTCCACAGTCTTGTCTATGTAGCTCCTCTTTTCACATTCTGGGAGTGGCTTCCTTACACTGACCATTTAGGAGTAGTCATAGATCCTGTTTCTGTTACTGGGGTACTACTGTACTAGGCCTTGATGGTTTCCTTAAACCCTGTTTACTTTTACAAATATCCACTAATTAACATCTCTTCAATTTACCAGTTAGCATATACCATTTCTTTCTGCCCAGGCCTCTGGCTTATATACTTGCCCTTCACAGAACCCTAGGCAAATCTACTAAGAAGTTTGTATTTTTTGTTTGTTTGTTTGTTTGTTTGTTTGTTTTTAACACTTTCAACTACTCTCTTCAGTTCTGCATATGCAGCCAGTATCATCTTCATTTTCATTCAAACATTTCTTTTTATTACAATGCTTCAAATTTCAAAAAAAGGCAATACTCTCCGATCTAAAAACAGAAAATTGCTTTTAAAGGATTACTAGCGCAGTTTATATTAACACCCTTAATATGTTCATATGCTTTGCTTCATTAATTCAACTTTTTGGAATCCTGAGGGAATAATATATCCTGAAAACCTTTAGGCATAAATTTTATCACAATATTAATAGGGTAAAACATAATTAATTAATGCTTAATTAACAGGAAGATAAAATGTCTAAATAAATTAGAATACATCCTCTTATTAGAGTATATTAGACATAAAATTATGTTTATGATGGTTTTGTAACAAGGAAAGTGCTTATGTGTCAAAGTTAAGTTTAAAAGAAAAAAAAGAGAGAATACCATATAATATATGAGAAATCGTTAACCTTCTGTTACGACTGAAAGTTTGTACCCTCCCCAAATTCATATGTTGAAACCCTAATCCCCAGTGTGTGTGTATTTGTATTTGGGCCTCTAAGCAAGTAATTAAGGTTGAAAGAGGCCATAAAGACGGGACCTGATCCAATAGGGTTAGTGCTTATATAAGGAGAGATACCAGAGATCACACCCTCTTTCCTGCACACAGAGAAGAGGCTATGTGGGAACGCAGTAAGAAGGTGGCTGTTTGCAAACCTCGAAGAGAAATTTCACCAGAGACTAACCATACTGGCACTTTGGTCTCAGACTTCTAACCTTCAGACCTGTGAGAAAATACATTTCTGTTGTTTAGGCCACCAAACCTCTGTTGTGGTAGCCCTAGCAGGCTATATACATTCTCATGTTTAATATTTGAGGGTTGCAATATTTTCAAGTGTGCTCTACTGTCCATAACATGTAGTAATTTGAAATCTTCTGGAGCTACATATCTCCATTCCAGTGTACATGAGTGAGCAAGGCACTGAGATTGCGGGTTACCTCCAAATACTATCCAGCAAATATATCTCAATGCAGCTCTGCTTTTCTTATGGTTTTATGACAAAAACTCCATGGCATAGGTATTTGGGACCAATTTTAAGATAAGTTAACAAAAATGTTATTACATAGTGGTATTAATCATCTTGATGTGTAAGGACATCTGGAAAATATGTACATTATAATTCTCCTGGAGGATAGTAACAGAAACAGGTCCTTATCCTCTTATCCCACAAAATGAATGCTCAGACAAAAAGCCAAGCAAAGAACAAATGAGGTTAGACAGAAATACAAGAGAATGAGTTTATCTTCATGTGTTAAACATTCTTTTCTGTATTTTCTGTAAGTCTACATTACTGTAATTACAATAATTAGGAAAAAGAAAGATCTTTATTCCAAGAGAATTGTTAACTCTTGGAAAAGTGCCTCCGACTTTGTCAAACGTGTTACTTTAACCACATTTTTGCAAACAGGTATAGCTAATAGATTAGGCATTATGATGTTCAAGAAAATGGAAAGCAGAGGCATGGAGATAGTGATCTCCTGATCGTCTCATTGTTAGTTAGTGCATAGCTGGGACAGAACCCAAGTTTTCTTTTAACCTCAGTGTCCATTTCCCAATAAACTGTACTATAATTTTTGGAGACATGGAGTTTTGGGTAGAATGAAAGCATTTAATGAATTTTTTGCCTTGACAAAAATAACACATTGCTATAAATCTTTTTGTGACTGGTAAATAGATAATAAATTAGTGAACATATTTGAGAAAGTCAGAAAAAATTAATGCACATTATTAACAGATAAGTCAAATCTTTTTTGTTGTCCTTCAAATATAAAATAAAAGTCCTAAGATTTTGAGAATTCAAATATATTTTCTTAGGCTGTCCATTTTGAGTTGAAAGCATATGCCACAATGATAATCTCTATTTATATAAATGTATTGAAATAATGGGGAGCTTTGTCGACTATTTAATAACGTGTTTTTGTCCATTTAACAACTAGGATGGGAAGGGAGGGAGTTGGAATGGTAATCACAAAGTTGATAGCATGTTCCTGTAAGGGTTTTATAATGAATACAACTTATACAGATGTTCCTACAATGTTCTGTACAATTAAAATTTCACTCATAGCAATAGGAAAAGATTAGTTTTGTTTATATTATAGTTTTTAGGTGAAACGGAGGAAGAGGTAAAAGAACAGAAGGGGAATTTGAAGCCAGAAAAGGAAAAACATGGAAAGAAAAAATAAACTTATTTCTATATAAAGCAAATACATAAATTTAATATCAAAAGGAGTCATTTTTATTTTGCAGAGGTACCTGATCCCCTATTGAACAAACATAAACTTTGGCACCTGCATCATGATAAAAGAGAGCAATGTAAGTGTTAAGAAGCCTGGATTTTTCTTGATGTTATTGGTCCTTTTTTACCCAGCTCATCTTTAACTACATGAAATTGAAAATTTACATCTGTCATATTAAAATATGGTGACATAGGGTTACTTCATAGGGTTTTTGTGACATTTAAGGAGATTAATAACATTAAAGAAATTTGATAACATAAAACAACCACCATATACATACAAGTCCTAGCATTAACCTTACTATTGTTATTATCATTTGAGATGCTTGCTCCTTCAGCTGATAGTGAGTGTTTCCAGCAGAAATCTCTCAGCTCCCAGGACCTTCAAGGATTGCCTCTGCTGAAGACAGCCACCTGGCCCAAGGTCATGCTCCCTTCAAATGGCAGCCTCATTTGATGTCTGTCAGATATGGGGTATAAAGGCCTGACCTCTTCACTCCAACTAGAAACATCCCTGAAACATCTTCCCAGTTCCAGAACTACTCTGAAGTAATTGATTGGCTGAAGCCTCCCCTCCAATGAAACTATATCACAGCTTAATTTCTACTTTTGCCTAATCTTGCTTCCTTCTCCTCCTTTCCAAAGGAATTGATCCCAAGTGCATTCCTTAATAAATTTCCTGTGTCTCATATTTTCTTAGCATTGCTTGGGGAACACGAATTGTGACATCATTCATTAGATAATCTTTATTCCATAAATCTAATCGAGATAGTCTTTTTATACTTTCATTATCCTTTGATCATATGTTTTTATGCCTTTGATCATGTTAATTCTCAAACCTTGATTCTAATCACATCCTTCAAGAATCTTTCAGTCTCCCTTTCTCCAAAGAAACCCACAAGCTAACTCCAAAAACACTAATCTTATTCCTGGATAGAAGTGTTTAAAGCCCATCCAGTAAACTTTTGATTATATTCAATTTTTCTGATTATGTACAGGATATAATTTCTCTCAGTTTCTTCAGGTACATTTGACTTTTTTCCATAATTAGATTGAGTTTGGAAAAGACAGACTACCATCTCCACATTCTTTTAAATGCCTGATGGCTAAAGCTGGTTCACTATATACTTGCTCAGTAGTGGAGCTATAGAAACTTTCAGAGTCTCCAGAGGACCCTCTCTTTAGCTAGAATGCCCATCCCCCCAGCAATGGCCTGAAGGCCTCCTGGAGAATTTGAGAGCCACAGAGAAAAACAGATCCTTTTTTTTTTTTTTTTTTTGCAAGTTAATGTCAGTCAGGTAGAATACCTGATTTTTTCTTTGACAGACATTTGTCAAGTTTTACACAATCCATCCAGGATAGCATGTTAGATATTGTTAAATGTGATCAAGTGAACAAAACATGATTCCCGCCCACCCTCAGAGTCTTATCATTAGGGGAACCCATTATTTAAATATCCAGATTGTGAGTTATTTGGACATTCTCATATATACAAAACTAAAAGGTAAAATTTTATTCTCTTTTGACCTGATTAATTTTGATTCTTTTGAAGAAGGATGGGGAAGAATATAGCATAGCACAGGCTCTGGAAGTAAATATTACAGCTGAGGTAAATATAATTAAGATCTACTGTAAGTTGGAAGAGAAAAGCATTTAGCTCCACTCCACTCCTCTTCCCCAGGGGCCTCCCTAAATAGTAGGTGCCGATACGATACAGTTTATTTTACTTTCATTGAGTAGAGTTATACAGAAAGCATGAGAAAGAATTAGGTAAAATAACTGCCTCTTCCTGTCTTTCTCTTGCATGAAAACAATTTCCAAATGTATGTAGTTACACGTTTCCTCTGCTTAATTACCTAGGGACAAACTTGAGATTCTTTTGAAACAATTTCCCTTAAAAATGTTATTTTGTTATGTGCAATTCACCAACTTTCTCCTTTTATATGCTTTTCCACTCTGCTATTTGTAATTCCCCTTTTTCAAAGAGATTAGTAATTTCTCATAAGTGTGAGTAGAGAAAAGCCAAATCCAGGGATTTCAAAGGTTTACAATTTCAGGTATTGATGGTATACTACTATCTAATGACAGCAGAGCAAATTGTGTCTTTCTGAAGCATAAATATATATGCTACAATTAAACTGTATTATAGTGCTCCTTCTTCACATTGATGTTAGGACCACCACTGCATTTGAAATACTCATTTGAAAAATAAAATAAATTATTTTCTCTAAGACATAATATCACTGCTTGTTAATGGATAAAAAACATATAGTTATAAAAATTATACAGGCATACCTTGCCTTAAAAGTCCATTTTGTGAAATAAGGATTTTCAAATTATAAACTAGGGAGAATCTGCTTAGTTGCTAATAAGAGAATTGATAGAAGAGTCCAATTAAAAAGTAAGCTTTTAGTCTTCTATTCCAGTCAGGATGTCAAAAGAGAGAGGCTTCTGATTATCACCCTAATATGAACTCTAAAGAAATGAAAGAAGTGAAATGGAAATATGGCTTCCAGGAAAGTATCAAAAAGGTAGTGAGACAAACTGATGAGAATTAAGTCTCTCATGACCTCTAGTATGTGTGTATGGATGTGTGTGTGTGTGTGTGGTGAGTATGAAGTGGAGGAAGGTGTTGCATCCTGAGGCAATGGCTGATCTGATCATGCAGTGACAGTAACAACTTTTAGTTCCTGCTTTTGCTTCCAGACAATCATTGTGTCCCCTTTATTGTAAAATTCTGTACCTGTAGAAGGAATCACTGTTCTGGTGCTATATGTGTTCAAGACAGCATCAAGGAAACATAAAAACCTTCATCAGGTGTGAGGAACTAACAAGAGTAAAGAAATGTGGACTATTCTACATTACTGTTACAGTTATATCTCTATTTCTTCCTACTCCCAAGGATTATATAAGTATAAATTACATGACTACTTACTCTCAAAGGTGTTTCTTCCTAAAATGTAAACTTAGGAGTTTCCATCAGAAGATGGAAATGATTCTGAGATTGATTCCTAAAACAGATGAGGAAAATAGTATATAACATAAAGGCCCATTTTATAAATGAAATGTGAAAATCTTAACAAGACATCAATTTACCAATTGCAAAACATCATGATCAAGTAAAGTTTATATCAGGACTGCAAGAATACTTCAAAATTAGAAAATTCATTGGTCAGATTCATCACATGAATTGACTAAAAAAAAGCGGCAAAAAATATTTCACTAAATTTAATCCCTGGTTACAGCTAAGAAGAGAACAGAGGAGAATAGGGGAGAACAGAGGATAATGGCAATATACTAAAGATCTATAACAAATATTATAGTTACTAGAGAAACTAGGTGCATTCCATTTGATATTGATAAGAAAAAATGACAAATTTCACTGTTATTGAAGAGGTCCTGATCAAAGCCATCAGACAAGAAAATAATATATTCATTAGTCTCGGAATAGGTAAAATCATTGTTATTTTCAAATGATATGGTCATCTATCTAGTAAATATACTATAATCAACAAGTTTACTAGATGTAATATCAACCTACAAAAAATACTATTGTCATATATCAGCAACATTCAACTAGAAAAGATTTTTAAAAAGATGCCACTCCTAATAGTAACAAAAACTATAAAGTATTTATGAAATAACCGAGAATAAAAAAATCTTTTTCAGAGAAAACTTTAGAACTCTAGTAAAAAACATAAAAGGAGATCTGCGTAAATTGAGAGATTTTTATGCTCTTAAATGGTGTGCGTTAATATAATAAAGCTATCAATTCAAATTAAACTAATATAAAAATTCTTTAAAATTTAATGAATATCTGATGGGCACATGGATAATTAAGTAAACCTCTTATAAGAAGAACTAATTTGGTATCTTTTTAGTTATTTATAGTTATCTTTTTAGTTATTCAAATTTATGTTTATAAAAATTCGATATTATTGTAAGAACAGACAAATGAACCAAGGGAAGTGAAAAGGAAATTTAAGAGACAGACCAGACAAGGTAGCATAAAAAAGCATTAGAACAGATTATCTAGCATATTGTGTTAGGAAAATTAGCTCACTATATGGAGAAAAGTAAAACCAGGTCCTTTTTAAGCATCACCTATAAACGTGAGTGTAGAAGGATTAAATTTATCAATAGAGAAAATAATTTACATGCAACTTTTCAGGTCCATACCCTTTTCATCTAAGTGAACCACACATAACAATGCCATTATATGGTGATATGGTGTTTTGTGTGAAGCAACAGTATCACTCTTGGCTTATTTAAAACTCATAACAATCTAGGGAGTAGATATTCAATATCCCAGTTTACAGCTAGGCATTCTCAGGATCATAGATTTAGTAATGAGTTGTCATAAACTTGCAAGCAGGAGAACTGGGATATAAGCCCACACTGCTTGGTCTCAAAGTCTTCACTCCTGAAAGGAGGGAGTGGAAATATTTTAAACAATTATACAGACCTGAAAAGATGCCACTACATGCATTAAGATACTTGTGTGAAATGTGTGCCTTATAGGTATATCAAATTTATATATTAATCACAGCACAGAAAAGTATCTAATCGAATATTTTCGAACTCTAATTATAATATTTAATGTTCATTCTGATCACTTTCTTTCATTTTATCACTTGTCTCTGAGACAGAAAGCAGCCTAGACACTCTACAAAGTTTGGAAATTTTCTAGACTTTATCGTGTAGGAAATCTGTAATGATAATAATTGCTTTGACAATTCTTCAAAAACAATTTTTTTCTTTTCAAGGATGAACTACCTTCTCTTTACTTGATTTCTTAGCAGTATTTGATTTAAACACTACTTGAAATTTCTGACACGCTTCTTCTCAGTTTATCTCTTACAAATCTGTGCTCAATTCAGAGGCCCCAGTTGACCTTACAACATATCATTATAGAGTAGCTGCTGGGCTTGAAACTTGTCATCAGTTTAATTTCCTTTGATTCTCCTCCAGAGAGTTAGTCATATAGGCAGATGTTGGCTTAGCTTTAACTAGGGGAAGAGGCAACACCAGATTTCTCTGACAATAGAATAAGGCTTCTCTAAGCTCCCTGGCTGACATTCAACCGCTGAGAAGAAAAGCATTAATAAAATATTCTGAAAGTAAAATCTTTCCTCTACAAGGTAAATAATAACTACTTACATGTTGTTGTTAGGTAGCTCCATGGTCTTTTACTATTTATTTATCCAGAGTCATTCTTTATTTGCCAAGGACAAATATAAAATTCTATGTAGAAATTGCTTCCAAATAAAAATATACACAACATATATTATATTTAAATTATTTATATAAATGTAGCTGCCTAGGTAGATTGACTTTTTATTGAAAATCTTCTAAAAGTCTCTCTCTTTCTCTCTCTTTGATTTGAGTGCATTTCATGGACTCAAATCTTATATTGGTACTCCTTAATAGAATATTTTTTATCTCAAGGTCAGTACTATAATTTTGTTTTGATTAATTTAAAACTGTTAGCAATAGCTTCCCATTCTTATTTTGATAATATCTGTGTTAACACATGTCCATATATGTGAATATTAGTAAAGATATTAATATATGAAAATACCCACACATATAAGCATAGTTTTTCATTTTTCTATTAAAGGAAGTTTTGATATAATGATCAAAAGTCATAGACATGAAAATGAATTATATTGCTTGTTTAAGAATAAAAGGTAAGAAATTGATTTAAATATTAAATTTGATAAAAGTGTTTTGGGAATAATAGAGCATATATTACTTTCTTAGCTTAAGGAGAATATAATAACTTAAGGTAACTACTAGCAATAAAAGTTATCAATAGACTTCTGAAAATCATAGATTCATTTACTGTGTCTCGTTTTACCACTGACAAGGCATAAGTATATTGGCATAATAAAATGTTCACCTTAAAATAAAGGAGTTATCACTTACTGTTGGTTCTCAGAGCAAGGTAAAGTATCTGCTTTACCTGTAGGAAGAAGGAAAGTAAAGAGAGAAGGTTAGAGAGGTATATGTACATTACGCCTGTTTCCTGTCTTTGGCAAATACCGTTGTGCAAGGAAATCTAAGTCAACAAGGTCTGAAACAGGATTTGTCATACCAATAGTTTCAAATTTCATAGCTGGTTGTCTAACTACAGGTTTGGCTGTACATTGTGATTCTCTTCATGGCTTTTAAAAATAAATTGCTAATTCAAATTTAGCTATTGTACAATTACTCTTTGGAGCTCATATACTGTTACTATGTATCCACACTTTAGCCAATCACTACTTTGACAATTCTTAACCAAATTAACCTTTTCCTATCTGTTTAAATTAAATTTATTGGGTGACACTAGTTAATAAAATTAAATAGATTTCAAGTGTACAATTTGAAGATACATCATATGTGTATTGCGTTGTGTGTTCACCACCCAAAGTCGAATTACCTTCCATTACCATATATTTGACTCCCTTTACCCTTATCTACTTCCCTTTCCCCCACTTCCCTCTGATAACCACTAAACTGTTAACCCTGTCCATGAGTCTCTGTTTGTCTTGTTCGTTTGTTGCTTTCAGTTTTATATCGCATATATGAGTGAAATTGTATGGTTCTCAATGTTTTTCAGTCTGATTTATTTCACTTAGCATGATAATCTTATAATCCATTCACGTGTTACAAATGGCAGTATTTCATCTTTTCTTATGGCTGAGTAATAGTCCATTGTATATATGTACAACTTTATCCAATCATCTATTGAAGGACATTTCCATGAAGGTTGTTTCCATGTCTTGGACACCATGAATAATGCTGCTATGAACATCAGGGTGCATATATTTTTACTGATAAATATTTTTAAATTTGGGAGTAGATACCTGGAAGAAGGATTGCTGGGTCATATGGTAATTCTGTTCTTAATTTTTGTGGAAACTCTATATTGTTTTCCATAGAGACTGTACCAATTTGCAGTCCCACCAGCAGTGTATGAGGGTTCCTTTTTCTCCGCATCCTCTCCAACATTTGTTATTACTAGTCCTGTCGATTACAGCTATTCTAACAGATGTGAGATGGTAACTGATTGTGGTTTTGATTTGCATTTCCCTAATACTAGTGAAGTTGAGCATCTTTTCATATGTCTGTTGGCCATTTGTATGTCTTCTTGTGAGAAGTGTCTGTTCAGGTCCTCTGCCCATTTTTTAATTAGATTTTTGTTGTTGTTGTTGAGTTGTATGAGTTTTTTGTATATTTTGGATATTAGCCCTTTATCAGAGGCATTGTTTGCAAATATCTTCTCCCATTTATTTGGTTGCCTCTTTGTCTTGTTAATGGTTTCTCCTGTTGTGTAGAAGATTTTTAGTATGATATAGTCCCATTCATTTATTTTTGCTTTTACTTTCTTTGCCTTTGAGGTCAAATTCATAAAATCCTCCCCAAATTCAAGGTCCATGAGTTTAGTACCTATGTTTCTCCTACGCGATTTATTGTTTCAGGTTTTATATTTAGATCTTTGATCCATTTTGAGTTAATTTTGTTATATAGTGACAGATAGCAGTCTAGTTCCATTCTTTTGTGTGTGGCTTTCCAGTTTTCCCAGCACCATTTATTGAAGAGGCTTACCTTTTTCCATTATATGTTTTTGGCTCTTTTGTCAAAAATTATTTTTCCATACATATGGGGGTTTATTTCTGAACTCTCCATTCTGTTTCATTGGTCTGTGTGTCTGTTTTTCTGCCAGTATCATGCTGTTTGATTATCGTCACTTTGTAATATAATTGCAAGTCAGGCAGAGTGATAGCTCTGGCTTCGTTCTTTTTCCTCAGGATTGCTTTGGCTATGTACGGTCTTTTTTACTTACATGAAAATCTGATGATTTTTTTTGGTTACATTTCTTTAAAAAATGCCACTTGGATTTTGATGGGGATTGCATTAAATCTGTATATCGCATTGGATAATAAGGTTATTTTAACTACGTGGATTCTTCCAGTCCATGAACACAAATTATCTTTTCATTTCTTTGTGTCTTCTTCAATTTCTTTTAATAATGTCTTATAGTTTTCAGTGTATAGGTCCTTCACATGCTTCATGAAGTTTATTCCTAGGTAGTTTATCCTTTTTGTTGCAATTGCAAAATAAATTTATTTTTCATTTTTTTTCTGAAAATTCATTGTTAGTGTATAGGAATGCTATGGATTTTTGTATGTTGATTTTGTACTCTGAAACTGTACTGTCTTTGTTTATTATTTCTAATAGGTTTTAATGGAGTCTTTAGGGTTTTCTATACAGAGTCATGTCATCTGAAAAAAGTGACAATTTGACTTCTTTCCCAATTTGAATGCTTTTTATTTCTTTCTTTTGACCAATTGTTCTAGCAAGGACTTCCAACACAATATTGAATAAGAGTGCTGATAGCAAACAGCCTTGTCTTTTTTCTGACCTTGGAGGGAAGGTTTTTAGTTTCTCACCATTAAGTATGATATTAGCTTAGGGTTTGTTCTATACGGCCTTTATCATGTTTAGATATTTTTCTTTTATACCCATTTTATTAAGCGTTTGAATCATAGATGAATGCTGTAACCAAATTATTCTCATTACGACATTCGTGTTTTCAAGATTATTTCTGTATGAATGAAGCTAAGCTTATCATTTTCTTGAACTATAGAGAATACAATATTTTCTTACAGCTATCTAAAATATTCATTAGTAAACTATTGGACCCTATTGTTTTTGAGAATAATTTCATACTTTATCTTTATAAATGCAAGGTCACTGTACCTTTTGAACTGTAATGGTAAAAGACCCCATAACTTGGTTGTATTTCTAAGTTTTAAATTCTCCCAGTATTAAAATTTATTTTCTAGTTGTATGGAATTCAGCATAACATTGAGCTACATTACATAGTAAATTATCATCATTTAATTCTGTTCATCTATAGAAGGCTTTATGTAATCCTTGCGGGCTCATTTTCATACCTCAAAAATAAAGGAAGGTGAGACATAAGAAGAGATGAAATACTGTCATTTGCAACAACATGGATGGAACTCGAGATAATCATGCTAAGTGAAATAAGCCAGCCAGAAAAAGTTGAAAATTACATAATATCACCTATATGTGGGATATAAACCCTCATGGACATGGACAATAGACTAGTGGTTACCAGAGGGTAGGGAGAGGGGGGAGGGCAGATATAAATGAGGTAAAAAGGATCAAAAATGTGGTGACAGAAAGAAATCTAACTATGGGAGGTGAACACACAATGTAAATATATATATGCCTTACTGTTAAAATGTACAGCTGAAATTTATTGAATTTCATTAACCAACGTCACGATAAAAATAAATTAATTAAAAAAAAACCCTGCTAAACATAAAAAAATAAATAAAATAAAATAAAATAAAATAAAATAAAATAAAATAAAAGGGGATGGACTACCAATATCGAGTTCTCTTTACCTCTAAAAAGTAATGATTTTAAATACTGAGTTTGTATAAATGAAGGGTTATAAATTAATAAATCACAATTAGTACATACATAGCACTAGCAGGCATTTCTGGGTACTCATGTTAGCATGTATATTGCACTATGTGGTGCACAATTCAAATAATTACTAGGGCAAAAATGTGCTAAAACAGATCAGTGCCTATGATGTGATATCAACAGAATATCATTTAATGATAGTTAATTAATAAGTTAAATAGTTGAATATTACTCTAAATGTTCTTTATGATAGTTTAAAACTCAGGATAGATTTTACCATAAAATTTTAAAAAGAGTGCTAACCATTCAGCTGCCATGTCTCCAGTTAATCCCTAAAATGTATTTTACCCCATGATATGTGATATGTGACTTCTCAATACGCCGAATTAACCGCTAGGATAAAATCACCTTGGAATCATCACCTATGCAACCATTTTTTCTATGGGAGAATGTGTTTCATGGGCAAAAGCAGATCCAGAAATGCCCACAGCTCATGCTACTCTCTATTTAATGATATAATACTCTTAAAAGCTTGAGATTCGTGATATGATGGGCACAAATTAAATTTCTGTACCAAGGTATATTGGGAAATTATTTTTCTGTCCACAAGTTCTTACCTCTATAAATGGTAATAATATTATTTTATTTAATTGTGATAAAATGGGGTAATATATATAAGTTGCCTAGCATGTAGTAAGAATTTCTAAAGTGTTAGTTCCCTCCTATCTTATACACTTGTTTTCCTTTGTTTCTAGAAAAATTTCTCTCAAACACTTGTAAGCTATGGGATTGCACTTGAATTTTATGACAGATGGTATGACTAAGTGTGAGAAATTACCATAAGAGAAGCGGATAGAAAGTGTATAAAAGAGGAAAATATCTTTTTTGACTTATTATTACCACTTAGTATATGTTCTCTAATTTTATATCCACAGTTATGACTAAATGATCATTATGTGCACCATAATGCTCAATGCTCTAGATCAAAGTTTTAAAATCTGAGCACTGAATCATCAGTAAAAATAATAAACTCTTAGGAATTAAGGCATCTAAGGTCAATATCCAAACGAGGTCATAAATTCTGACAAATGAAAATGAATTTGATCTTCCCTCTGTAAATTTTGACATGTGTGATGGAACTGTGCCCAAATATCTGGGTATGAATATAGCTATCACTAGAATTAGTTTTGCAACAATTGATTAAGTATGTGGAAATTAATATTATGCACTCTATTATCTTTAAATATCTAGGATAATTATAATTGTGTACACAAATTATGAGTAGAGATTAAAATCCTTATTGTTGTTGAAAACAATGAAGAAGGAAGATAAATCTTTTGTTACTTGAGGAGCAAGTTTACAAGTTGAGACTCTTTTAAATAGTTAAAAGATGAGTCGCATAATTTTAATGATGACATATTTTACCTTTGACAAATAAACAGAGTAGTATTTACTCATAAAGAAAGCAAGAAAAAAATAGAAATTATAGATAAATAATTTGAAATTTAACTTCTTGGTGATGTTTTTCTATGAATCTTGGCAATATTTTTTTCAATAAACTTGACTATATCTATATGGTCAATTAGTACAGGTGTTTGTATTAATGCTGTTCTCCCTAAGGCCATGTTAAATTTATTAATGCAGTCTTTGATTAATGTTACCTAACAGAAAATGTTGAGTATACTTGACCATGAAAAAAGTATTGTATCTTAGAAGTGATGAGAACATTTTACAGTTAAATATGGTTACTTTCTGTTCTCATTCATCTTTCCTTCCTTATTGAACATTTCAAGATACATTTATCATTAAAAAGTTGATTTTTTGCTTTTAACTTTGTTTTTGTAGTATGAGTTTAACTCCTGGCTAGTTTAATTTTATAAATTGAAATTTTTGTAGTTAACAGTAGTATCTTTTGTGTATTCTCATGTGCTCAATTCTTTATCGATGCCCGAAGTAGCTGTTCTATTCATTCAAATGGTGATAACTTTTTCTTTGAGTTATCTACCATATTAATGACAAAAGATGGTATGGTAAATAATCTTCTCTTTTATTTTCAGTAAAAGTCACAATGCTATTTCCTTTATCTTTTAAAAGGATGAAATATTAAACTAATATTTAAATTAATATTAAACTAATATTTAAATTGATACATATTATTAATTTACTTCATTTGGTAATTTTCTGTCAGAAGAACTGATAAACTATAAGCAATCTTTTAGAATATATTTTAACATGAACTTCTACATCAGCTTTTTCCTGATAGGAAGGGGGAAACTTTTGGGTCGCTATTGAAATCATATTAGAAGAGTAAATTCACTTTTGAAACGTTGACAGTGTTTTGCCATTGAGTTTTCTTACACTAGACCCTATTATGTCTTTCCAATTATTTAATTCTATTGAAGTATTTAGATCCTTCAAGAGTATATAAAATTTTTCCTCAGGTAAGCTTTGAATGTTTCTGGCTTAATTTATTCCCAAGTTTTATCTTTTCAGTTGTTGTAAATGGCACTCTTTCTTTCCATTTGCCGTTCTAAAAACTTACAATGGCAGGCACATTCGGTCTGTCTTTGTAACCTAAAAAATGAACTATGTTGAAATAAAAAAGATAGTAAATACATATCTCTACCAAAATTACAGAATATGAATAAGCTTTCCCCTAAAAACGATCTATGATTTATCTTGCTTTTTTGCTTGTGACTCCCAACTATTAAATAATCATGATAGTTGTATTGGTTTCCTATGACTGCTATAGTAAATCACCATAGATTTTTTGGCTAAAAAACAACAGAAATTTATTCCCTCATAGTTATGGAGGCCAGAGGTTCATAATCAGTATCACTGTGCTAACATCAAGGTGTCAGCAGGGTTATACTTTTTTCAAAGACTCTATGGGAGAATTTGTTCCTTGTCTCTTCCAGCTTTTGGTAGCTGCCAATCTTCATTGATTTGTGGCTGCATTACTCCAATGTCTGCCTCCTTGGGAATACACAAGAGATAACTTGCCTCCTCCCCTTCTATCTGTAATCTTTCTCTCTCTGTTTTATAAGAACATTTGTGAAAACAATTAGGACTCACCCGGATAATCTGGGGTAATTTCCGCATCTCAAGATCCTTAGCTTAGTCACATCTGCAAAGACTCTTCTTGTTTTCAAATAAGATAACGATTAAAGGTTGCAGGGATTAGAACATGGATATCTTTGGGGAAGGGGGGGCAGAGGGAGGAATGTCATTTTAGCTTATACAATAGTCAATACCAGACTTATCCTATTAAAGTCTAGGTGATATCTGACTTCACCTTTCCTGCCATCTGAGCAGTTGAAGGAAAAATTAATTATAGGCTTGTTGTGATAGTTTAATACATTGCCAGAGAAAATTTTCAGGATCATATCTTCAGTTGTTCAGATGTTATAAGTGTGATCTGAACAAACCCATTGGAGTTCTGAACTATAGATCAGTATACCTCTTCACTATCTCAGGAGCACTAGTAACTAGTACAAAACAGTACAATCTAAATTTGAACAAACTTATACTTTGTATAGTTAGACAATGCAAATATATTGGAAAATATCTGTGCAAGGAGAGCAGCAAGATTTAATAAATTTTAATGAACTCTATAAAGGTGGTCAGAGTAGTCAAAAGTTTGAAACTGGTATAGAAAAATAATAAATTCCAAGGTATAATAATGAAAGAAAATCGATAAAATTTAACGGCAATGCCTCTTAGTTAGATCAAGAAAATAAAACCTAATTATTGTAAAGTCCTTTATGTTCATCATTGATATGTAAAACAAATTCTCTTCTGAGCAAGAGAAAAGAATATATCTAAAGACTAAAATCTCAGTGTCACCCTGGAATCCAGATGGCTTGCTTAATCCCTGGCATAAATTATATTAGAAACTGAATCATTACAATCTTCAAACAAATAAGAACATTTTTAATCCCATAGACAACTCCAATGAAAACAAAAGATACTGGTTTTATTTGCTAAGACTAGAATTTTAGAGCAAAAAAGTGACTTAAACTCTGTAGGACAAAGATATTTGAATCAGAAGTCTCAGGAGGATCACAAAAGACACAGAGCTGCCCATGAGCCAGGCCTTATATCTCTGTCAAGTGGCCAACTTATATGGAGCTCCTTTTGTTTTTCTGTTTTTCTTGGGGGATGTGGGTGGATAGGTGAAGAAAAATTCATCTTTTATGCTAGCAAAAACTAACATGCTTCTTGTTAGAAGTAATATGTTCCCAGTTCTTCAAGTATCAAGGAATAGGAAAGGTTCTTTAGTTATTAATAAATCCATGAGAAACATATTCCATATGTTCTCAAGTGGGGAAAATTTGCCACATGTTAAAGTATTGCCAAATTTCCTGTTGGTTATTAACCGTAACAGCTAGTTACCGAAAATCTATGCTTCCAGGAAAAAAATACATGAAAATATCCTAATAGATTTAAGTATATCTCTAAAGACAAAATTCTTAGTCTAAAAGTTCTGAGTATGAAATTTCAGATTCTGTTTCTCCACAAAAAATTAGTATGTAAATATGCTTTAAAAAGTGGGAAGAATTGCCATGCCATGTCGTTACCTCTTTCTTTTTCCTTTTTAGGGTATGTGTAGTTTGAATATTTGCTTTCAGTAGGGTATATGGAACTTAAGATTGGTTTTCAGTGGATAGAGTATAGAATGTGAAGTAGTATTAAATGATAAGTTCTTTTTTGTTCACAAATACATTAAAAATTCTGTCATGAGATTAACATGCAATATTAGTTACAGAAAAATTAGCAGGAACAGGAAAACATTGTTGCTATAGAGGACTACTTGTAAAGATTTTTTTTTCTGTTTTATCAACCAGACACTATTATTATATTAAGAAAAAAACCATCACAGGAAACCTTATATACACTAACTTTATTGTCATGAGAGTTGTACTTGTAAATAAGAATATTCGATAAAAACGTACCTGGATATATGTCACTTAACACATCTTAATTACTAATGACTATTTTCTCTTAAAAAATCAGATGAAAATAGCCATTATTATATTGAAAATATTGACCAATTTCTTGAGTCATTTCATATGATTTGAAAAAATTTTAAACAATCATACTGCAAGTCCTTAAGTATTAGGTGTGGTGTAATGTAAATGAGGATAGAACATT
Source organism: Pteropus medius (assembly GCF_902729225.1). Taxonomy (NCBI): domain Eukaryota; kingdom Metazoa; phylum Chordata; class Mammalia; order Chiroptera; family Pteropodidae; genus Pteropus; species Pteropus medius. The sequence goes on along the minus strand of NW_024354500.1, from coordinate 33,966,237 downwards.
TTTTTAGACAGTCAACCTTGGTGAAACAAGCTGCCATTTCTTTACCGACAGCAGTTGTGAAAGTCTAAACTGTTTCCTCAGCCAAGACTATTTTCTTTAAAGCTCTTTAATTCCTTTGAATTTTTTTCTCCATGTTTTCTTTTTGCTCAATAAGCCGCAAATCAAATTTCACCTCCTAGTTCCTCAGCTATGTTGCTTCTACTTCACCTCCCTATTGCATTAATTTTGAATTTTTGTCGGGACTATTATAAGAATGATTAATGCTTCAAAAAAAAATTGATTATCTGTGTATAAATACACACACATATATGTTATTAGAACACTTGTTTTTTAAAATAATATAATTATGTTCTTTTAATTAATATGGTAGAAATCCAGTGACATAATTATTGCTAATAATTTTCTGGGTGTCAAGCTACTAAAATTTCTCTAGATCTAATTAGGAAAATGCTCTTAATGTCTCACAAATAAGGATATGTTGCAAATAGAAACTAGGTAATCATTTATTTCTAACATAGTAACTCTTCTTTACCTTAGAAGGTGCTGAGGAAGACAGAGATAAGCAAAATAAATGACAAGAGGGGGCTTATTTGTGTAAAAGAAGAAGAAGCGAGTAAAGGGAGAGAGGAAAATAGCTTTTTTATCCTCTATCGTCTTCACTAGTATGTACAAGTTTCCTACTGGTGAGTGCATACTTCTTTTAATAAAAATTCGTAGGATATAATGATCAAATATTTTACAAAGACTTTCATGATTACATATTTCTAATTTTATAGTAAACTTCTTTTATAATGAGATTTCAATAGTACTTAGAAAAGCAAAGTGGGTCTCTACAATATCTGACACATTAACTTACTGATACTTGACATTCTTTATGTTTGAAATTCCCTTAAAAAAGAGCAAAGCTATTCATTATCCTATTGAGAGTAGACTAATGTAGCATGGATGGCCAAGATGCGTTGAGAGGTGAATAGGTCAAACTTTTGGATTTAAATCTATGCTTGTCCCTTGATTTTGACCAGATAAGTCACTAACCTATTAGTATTACTAATTTCACAGGTTGTTATTACAGTAAGAAAAAGATATTTTAAAGCAGGTGTTTCATAAAAATATAATTTCAAATCAGAAAATGTAGACATCTCTGTGAGAAATTATCTGTAATTTTTACTTTGATAGAATAGTTTCTTGCTGTGCAAACCAAAAAAAAAAAAAAAAAAAGGGAAGAATCAATGACAAACCCTACAGAGAGTAATCTTTTGTCTAGAGAGAATTTCTTTATTCATACTAAAATAATATGGAATCCAGACATGAGAGCATTTGCTCTTTCTGCTCCTTCTGCCTGATAAAACCTGCATGTATTCTCATCTTATCTTTCTTTGATGCAATTAAATCCTAGTCATTCTACTTGGAATCGTAGGTTAGGATAGAGAGCTGTGGACTGCAAAGAGTAAGAGTTCCCAGGGGCTCCACTGATGTTTTTTAAAACGCTGGGCTGCCTCCACATATGACAAACCTAAAGCTAACATCATACTCAATGGGGAAAAGCAAAAAGCATTTTCCTTAAGATCAGGAATAAGACAAGGATGCCCACTTTCACCACTCCTCTTCAATATTGTATTGGAAGACTTAGTCACAGAAATAAGACAAGAAAGAGAAATAAAAGGTATCTGAATTGGAAAGCAAGAAGTAAAACTCTTGTTATTTGCAGATGACATGATACTATATATAGAGAACCCTAAGATTTCACCAAAAAACTGTTAAAATTGCTCAATGAATTCAATAAAGTAGCAGGATATAAAATTAATTTTCAGAAGCCAGTGGCATTTTTATATACCAATGATGATCTTTCGAGAAGAGAAATTAAGAAAACAATCCCATTTTCAATTGCATCAAAAATAATAAAATATCTGGGAATCAAATTAGCTAAGGAGGTAAAAGACTTGTTCTCAGAAAATTATGTCACTGAAAAAAGAAATTGAAGAATATACAAATAAATGGAAGCATATATCGTGCTCGTGGGTAGGAAGAATCAACATCATTAAAATGGCCATACTACCCAAAGCAATCTACAGATTCAGTGCAATCCCTATCAAAATATCAAAGACATTTTTCAGAGAGCTAGAACAAATAATCCTAAAATTTATATGGAACCATAAAAAACCCCGAATAGCCATGGCAATCTTGAGAAAGAAGAGCAAAGTTAGAGGTATCACACTACCTATTGTCAAACTATACTGCAAGTCTACAGTAATTAAAACAGCATGGTACTGGCATAAAAACAGACACATTGATCAATAGAACAGAATAAAAAGCCCAGAAATAAAGCCACACCTATACGCTCACTTAATATATGACAAAGGAGGCAAGAATATTAAAGTCTCTTCAATAAATGGTCCTGAGAAAATTGGAAGATAGATACAAAAAAAAAAAAAAAAGAAAAAAGAAAAGAACCTGGACAACATTTTCACACTGTATACAAGAATAGACTCAAAATGGATTAAAGACTTAAATGTAAGACCTGAAACTATAAAAATTCTAGAAGAAAACATAGGCAGTAATCTCTCTGATATTGCTACTAGCAATTTATTTTCAGACATATCTCTTCAAGCAAGGGAAAAAAAGATAAAATAAACAAATAGGACTACATCAAACAAAAAAGTTTTTGCACAGCAAAAGAAATCATCAACAGAACAAAAAGACAACCAACTGAATGGGAGAAGATATCAGCTTATGATACATCTGATAAGAGGTTAATATCCAAAATCTATAAAGAACTCATACAACTCAGCAACAAAAAACAAACAATCCAGTTAAAAATGAGCAGAAGACCTGAACAGATATTTCTCCAAAAAGGAAATACAGATGGCCAATAGACATATAAAAAGATACTGAAGGTAACTAATCATCAGAGAAATGCAAATTAAAACCACAATGAGATATCACCTGACTTCTGTCAGAATGGCTATCATCAATAAATCAGAGAACAACAAGTTTTGGTGAGGATGTGGAGAAAAAAGAACCCTCATACACTGCTGATGAGATTGCAAATGGGTACAGTTGTAATGGCCTGCTGAAATGTGAAAGGGTTAAAGAATAATTAAAACCTGAAACTGGACAAAGGAAGTCTATAACTTAGGCCTAGTTTCTGGAACCCCTAACCACATTCTGTTAATCATGAAACTTGTAACAATGAGCTCATACGCTAACTGCCAATTTTAGCCTGTGTAACCCTGCTTGCTTGCGTGGCATGAAAAATAATCAATTGTATATAAGCTGAGAATTACTGTTTGGCCATCGCCCATGGGAACACTGGCTATTGGCCATGGGAACATAGGCAATCACCCATAGGAACATAACATTCTAACACAAGCTTTCTGCTTCTGTACTTCCCGCTTGCACACCTGACCAGTGGGTTGACAGGTAGTGAATAGGAGAAAGATGGACCTTTGTGTTTAAGACAGAATGAGGAATGGGATTTGGGGCTTAAAAACCTTGTATCTTGGCATTTCGAGGCTGCTCCTTTGCAAGGACAGCCGCCGGCTAATAAACTGTCTCCTGGTTAAGAGCACTCAAGTTGGGTCTGGTTATTCTGGACACAACACAGTCACTATGGAAAACAACCTGGAGGTTTCTCCAAAAATTAAAAATGGATATACCTTTTGACCCAGCAATTGCACTTCTGGGTATTTATCCAAAGAAAACCAAAACAATAATTTGTAAAGATTTATGCACCCCTATATTCATGGCAGCACAATTTACAATAGCCAAAATATGGAAGCAATGTAAATGCCCATCAACAGATGATTGGATAAAGAAGTCATGGTTCATATACAATGGAATATTACTCAGCCATTTAAAAAAATGAAATCCTACCATTTGCAATGACTTAGAGGATGGACTTAGAGGTTATTATGCTGAGTGAAATAAGTTAGACAGAGAAAGATAAATACCATATGATTTCGCTTATATGTGGAATCTAAGGAACAAAAACCCAAACTAATTAAAAACAGATTCACAAATATAGAGGACAATCTGGTGATGATAGAGAGGAGAAAGGTTGAGGGGGACTGGGAGAAAGTTTGGGGAGCTGGGAGAAAGAGGAGAAGGGTAAAGAAGTACAAATTAGTGGTTGATAGATGGTCACAGGGATGGGGAGCACAACATAGGGAATGCAGTTAGCATTAATATAATGGATAGGTGGAGAGCCAGAGGAGAGAAAGAGCAATCAGGGGGATCGTTTCATAAACTACATAAATGTCTAACCATTGTACTATATACTTTAAACTAATAACAAAATAAAATTTAAACTTTAAAAAAAAAAAAAACCTCTGAGGCTGCCTCAATAACCTTAGAGCCTCGTCCATAATCTATCAAGGACACTCTATGTTCCTCTTTTCCCTGTTCTTCCCAATGCCCCAGTCCACTTAGTCATGGCACACAGTGCTTATTGATGCAGAACAATGAACAATTATAACCATGGAGATTTCTATAAGAATAATTACATGAAAATAACTTTCAATAATTTCCCAAGAGGAACTTCTTTTTCTAGCCAATTTTTTCAAGTCAACTATAAAGGACATACATGTGGAATTGCCTGCAATTTATACACTGTCCCTTAAATCTTTTCGTCTCCTAAAATTGCCACCTTTCCATCATGTCCCTGTTTCTACTGCCCACTCTTTATCTTTCCAGGCTGTAAGAAGAGAGTGACTGCAATATCCTTGAGGTTTTCTGTGTGGAATTATATAGATAACCAAGTCATAGCCATTTCCATAGGGACACTCCAGAGTATTTGCTCAACTCCAGGTTTATTTTTCTCAACACACACACGCATACAAGCAATAAAAGCAATATATGATTTAGCGAGTACTTTTTGTATGTGTATTTTATTCTTTTTTGTAAAGAGAAGGAAAAGAGATGGTATACAATTTATCTGGGTATATTAATATAGTTTCTCCTAATGATATACTCAAAATCAGCAAGGGTGCTTCATTTTTTTTTTAAGTACATAGTTTTGTATTGTTTTTTGTTATTTTGTTTTATTTCTTAAATATACCGAGTCAGAATCTCTGGAAATGGAGCTCAGATTTCAGCATTTTCAATAAGCCTCCCAAGTGATTCTTTCATTTTGAGAATTCTTTTAAAAGCCATATGCGTGTGTGGAGTCACTTGAAAAATTTTCTAAAGTTGGAAAGACCATCTAATTTTTGATACTTTGAAAGTGAAAGAGGACATTATTAAAAAAGTATTGCTAAGGATAACCTATGTGTATCAGGGACTTCCCAGACAAACCAAGAAATACTGTTATTCTCATAAGAGCTGAATACTAGGACACATGTTTTGAATATGAAATCTAGGACAGAGTAAAAGTTTTGGAACGTATCATAGATGTCGGTTCCATATTATCCCTACTCATATACAATTAAAACTGCAGATCACTCCTCCAAGTTATTTCTAACTCCATCTCATCTTTCACATTTTCAGCACCACTGTTCTAGACCAAGTTCTCATCATTTATCTTTCAGATTATAGATCTGGCCTTGTATCTGCTCCTGTTCTCTCCATTTTTTTCTTTCTCTCATTCTTTCTTCCCAATCAATGCCAGAGTAATGATGCATAAATTATTGTTCTCTTATCATGCTTAAAATATGTAAATGTTTCTCCCTGATTTAAACCATGATAATGCACAGAATAAAGAATGGAATAATGCATACCATACCATTGATATAAATAATAAATGACATAATGGTAAAAAGAAGAGAGTTCTTATTTAGCTAGTATGCACCGGTAGTTAAAAATGCTGGTTGGCAAATTGAACCTGCTCTTACCCTTTCAAGTGCCCCTTGCTCCACTGCAGAACCACCTGGCCCTTGCCTTCAGGACCTGCATGGACATTTCCACAATCTGGCCACAAACAAGGCTAAACCTGGTACGGCAGCATTCTCCTGGACCCAGCTCCAATGCTATGGCATGAAAATGTTCTCTTAGGTCAGCGCTGGTGATGTACTGGTTATGAAATATTTTTAACATCCGGCCTTAGAATAAATAATTTTCTTTTCATGGTACATAAAATTCCTCATGATTTGGCTTTTTTATACCTTATCTGTTCCATGGTCCAACTCCTCCTACTCTATGTTTCACTGCTCTGAAAAATGACATCTTCTCCCTTGTCTTCATGCTTTTGCACCTGCTTCCTGAACCACTCTTTCCCTACTTTCTTTCCTCCTAAACTCTTGCTTATTGTTTGTATCTAAGATTATTTAACATATATATTTTCATGATGGTCTTCCTTAGCTCCTTCCTAAGGCAGATCTGAGTACTTTTTCTATGCTCATATTTCATTTTGGACATATCTCTAAACTCAGTAATTTTTAAAGGTGGTCTTTTTATACATGTCCATTTCCCTTCTAAATGGTAACATACTTAACCCTGGAATATCATGTATATCTGTCCCCAGTCCTTAACACTTTCCTGCATGTATATACGGCAATATATATTGACTAACATATGACAAATAAAGAATAAATAATGAATAAAGGATGCTTATTTGAAAGAGTACATAAATGCAAAAAAAAATAAGCTGGTTAAGATTAGTCAGAGAGGGGTTTCACAAATGTGATACATTTTGAGCTGAACTTTGGAGTAAAAGACCTGGAGCAACGAGACAAGGGCGATTGGTCCCAATGAGACCAATAACAAAAGCAAGCATAGGAAGAGAAATCAATACATAGGTGAGCAGAGAATGACAACTTTGGGTTAGTAAGTGAATAATACAGAAGGAAGAGAATTATTCCAACACATTTCATGTCAGTTTGAGGAGTTTGGAGCTATACTACTAGAACCAGTAAATCCAAAGCTTTATCTCCTCACAATAGCCTTGGGTTTGTAACAATTGGCAGTATATTCTTCCCTGGAACTTGGTTCCAACTCCACACAAAGTCACTATCTGTGTCCCAGAAAGATTTAAATCTATGTTAAGCATTAACCAATCTTCCTGTGCTCTTACTTCCCGGAGTTCATCCTGTTCTCTCAAAGATCAACTGATAGCTGCTTGGGCCTGATGGTTCATTGTCCCTTAAGCATGTGACTCTTTGTCAAATGCTAATCCCCCTTAAATTAAGGCCTGAGGAATAAAGAAATCCATTATTTAGTGATTTATGTGGTTGTTGCTATACCTGGCACTGGTTCCTTGGTTTTGGACATGTCACATTTTTACGTTTGTTTTAATAATATATTGGTGTTCAAAGGTCATCTATGACTCATAGAAGCCAGTCCTGTGACTGTAAAACTATATTTTTTGCCTCTCATTCAGAAAACACCTCATGTGCTTTTCATATGAAGCTCGTAGGTTAACCGCAGCTGTCTATTATTATTTTTACCTTTCTAAGGTTAATAATTATCCCTAGAATGCTCATAGCCACAGTGAAAACAATCTAGCCTTCACCAAGTTAAATAATAATAATAATAATAATAATAAAAAGCTTGGGATTTTGTTATTTCTTCCAAGTTACACGAAACTGAAAATGACCTGCATGCATTTTATTTTATCTTAAAAAAAAAGCAAAAGTTTTTACAACATAGGGATCCCTGCCTAGGAATGGAAAACAAACTATAATTATAGATTTGTGCATATGAATAACTAGTGCTGATCCTTTTATGTGGTGTCAGATAATGTTATTTGCTCAAGTGATATTGTCTTTGGCAAATTTCTTTCTTATATGGGGTAAAAAAACTTTTCTTCTGCCTGCTGTAAAATTTTTTAACATACTACCCTCTAGTTTTCAATTATTTTCAATTCTGAGTTGGGTCTTCAGATATTTTTGGTTATGTATCCACGTGTTTCCACTGCCTAAAAAGTATCCCCTCCTCAGCCTAGGGAAACATTTGTAACTAGGATACTACTTTTTTTTTATTTTTTATTTTTGCCATAAGGCCAAGGTGCCACAGGAGAACCATCTATTTTTTTTTTATTGTTGTTGTTTTATATATATAACTTTATATAACTTATGAAGTTATCACCCCAATAAGTCTAGTACCCATCTGACACCACTGATGTAGTTACTACAATATTATTGTCTATATTCTCTATGCTGTTCTTTACAAGTAAGATACTACTTTTCTATGCATGGCTCTCAAGATTAGTTCTGAGCCAATTTTCGACTTACCCATTGCTCCTCTTCATTTCATTGTCTAATGTGTTTTTTTGGACTTCCCTCTACCAGCTTCAAACTCAGAAGGGATCTCTTCTATTAATAGCACCTTGTGCTTCCCATAAAAATCACACTCCTCTTCCATGATGAAGCTCTAGCCACATGGGACTTTCTAACACTTCTCAAAGAAAGCTCATTCTCACTGTTGGCACTTCTTACTTTCTGCATTCTCTGCCTAAAGTGCTCTACCATGCACCCCCCACCCTCATAATTTCACAGATAGCTTCCTCATAGCTTTCCAAATTTAGCTGAAATATTATTCTTTAGAAAGGCCTTTCTTGACTCCCTTAGACTGTGCTGCACGTATAGATTCAAAAAAATTTGTTGAATAAATGATTAGACAAATCTGATATCACACATGTCATATTTGAAGAAAAGAAATCGGAAGTACTAGAAATGTATAAATGATGAGAAGGCCAGAAGTAGATATTGACTGTCCATGTTCGTTTAGCATTTTACAGTTAACAAAGCAACTTGACATATATCATTTGAATTTTTGAATTCTGTTATGGAAAATTATTACAATCTCCATGTCACGAGAATGGAGGGTTAAAGAAGTTAAATAATATTTCAAGATCATGAAGCTAGTAAATAGGAGAAGTTGGAAGTTAAACTATATTCTTATGTCCAAATTTAATGTTTTGTCTTCTATAATTTGTTGGAGTCTCTGATTTAAATTTGATATTTGTCAGAATAGAGGTTCTAGGTGAAATATCAGCAATATTAAGTGAATGACAGTTATCGGAAGTTGAACACATTTGTGGACATACAAATACCTTTCCTGCTGCAGAAAAAAAAAAAAATATGTGAATTCTCTGTACTGGCTCTGGCTTACCCTCTTTCTAGTTGTATCACTAACTGCTAATTCTATGCTTTAGTTTTCTCTTCTACAAATGGGGATAATTCCACAGGGTGGTCATGGGAATTAAAGTAGCTTATATATACGTAAAGCTTTAGAACATTGCCCATTGTGAAGTAATGCTTAATACATGAAAACTACTTTATGATTATGATCGTTGTTATTATTAGTATTATTTTACATGTTTACTAAAGACCTTTCTTCTAAAGATAATATTAAAAGCATAAAATATGTGACTTTTATTTGTAATTATTTTTTTGGGATTTCCATTATTAATTGTATGGAAGGAGGGATCTTTTTTATTTTTACTTTTTAGACCTTTGGTTGAATGTTTTTGACCCTTGACACTTTTATTCTGAGGTTCTAGCCAGCCCTATAAGGGAATTCCTAGAATGGATATATCTAACTTACCATGGATTTGATCTGTAGCTATAAGTTACAAAATAAGCCCTCACTGTGAAATACATCATAACTTAAGTAAAGCCATAATATTTCAATGATTGAAAGAACATTAAATATCACCTGATTTGTAACCCCGTTCCTTAGCCTTAGCATGGACAAACACATAGTCCTCCACGTCTTTTACAGTAAACACAGAGACCTAAAAAATTTCTTGTACTTGGAATTATCTGATACAATGTGGGTTTTGTAGCTCTTCATAACTTGTTTTAATGGAGGTATGTTTGCTCTTTTCTCTTCACATTGCTCCAAACTAGATCTTGCTCATAGATCATACTAATATGAAATTTATATTTTGCATATAAAGGTCCCCTTCAAGAGATTTGAGTCTTCTGGTAGATATCAGTGCTGTACTTAGTAGAGAGCTATCTTGGTCCATTTCCATGACTCAGCTCCATTTGCAAGAGAATTGCTAGAATTCCTGTTATGAAGGGCAGAGCTATTACTATATTTTCCTCAGTGACTTTGCACCCAGAAATTTATGCCTCACTCTCTGACCTTTCCTGAAATCTTTAATAAGATTGAATAAATAAGAAATCACACCTCCCATAAAAATTTCATCAACCCTTACTCTGATATAGTGGTTCTCCACTCTACCAGATCCAGTACTTCCTTTTTATCACAATTTTTTTTTACTCCTCCTTTACTATTCTGAAGAGAAATTCAAGAAATTATATAACCAAGGTTTCCCTTAGAGTATGCCAAGTCCTAAAAAAAATAATTTTTATGGGATCCCTTTCTATGTAAACCACTGTACCCACTTAGAATCAGTTTATAAATGCCATTCTGGGGGCTCAATATCATTTGATCCAGTGGGAGCAATCTACCCAGCTGGCAGCCCAAATGGAACTAAGGCTTTGCAATGGAGCCTGAGACATCCTATAGATTCAATTATGATGAATTTGGGGGCATCTAGACCCCATGAACAGGGTAGAGGGTTAGAGAGCATACCATAGAGGAGTAACAGGTACTCAGACTCTACTTGTAGCATTGGAGTACACTTCTGGGGGACTTAGTATTTTCAAGGATGTTACTCCAAAGCACTGGAGCTCCTTGACACCCAGGTGCAGGGGTAGGGATCCTGCTTGCCCATAACTCATGACATTATTGAGGTTAACTTAGGTCTACGCACAAATTTTTTAAGAGTGATAGTAATAACAGCCAAGTATAATGTAATAGGGAAATTTAATGAAAGAAATTAATAATAAATTATATATTTTTAATACAAAAATTTTGATGCACGACTCTGCCAGAAGACAATGAAATTATCATATTCTCGAAGCCTCTTTTAATATATTTGTATTTAAGAGAATAAGAATATCATAAGCTATTTGTACAAGAAGTACAGGGAAATGAAAGAACAGAGATATGGATACACACCAGGAAAAATAGGATTAAGATAGTTAATTAGGGACCAGACATATTTGTAAATGATAAGAGAAAGAGGGAAATAACCTTAAAAGAATTTGAGATTACATGGCAAGATAGATTAAAGACTGACAAATTAAAGAAATAGGAAGTAAGGTTTTCTTGTAAGTGAGCTCAGCATTATTTATAAATGCATCATTAAAAGAATTCCTTGTGATATGATCTGGGTCTTAGGGGACCACTGTGCTGTGGAGTAAAGAATTTTAAGTCCTCTTTTTATTTCTGGACCTCCTGGGGTCCACAGTACTGTCCGAAGGGTGCTCAAACCTGGACCAATATTCATGTAGTCCCCAGAACTTGGCTTGCTCTTCAACCTTCTATATATGGAGTAGAATTGATGAAAGATCACAATAGTTTACATCCTTTATCTTGATATATCAGCACATGGCGAGATATACTTTTGACATCTAGTATTTAAAATAACCTTGGAGATCATATTCTTGCAGAGGTGATGGGGACTATAGGATAGGTTGGAAAAATAAACAGTAATTCAAGAGGCTATGGAGAAATTGTGTGATACACTGCTTCGGTTGGTGTCCAAATGAGATTGAATGTGATGGCTGACTCCAAAAAGACTGCCTGTGTTATGTGACAAGGTAGTTGGCAAGAGCTGATGACTTCAAAGTCAAGATAGTATGGGGCAAAGTTATAAATATCTCCCATTGTTTTTGCTTAATCTGTCCCTGTGTGGACAGTAAAAATCAGAGATTCAGTAAAGGAATGCCCAACTCAGTGTTAGTCTACTAAATTACTTCATATTTTGCTTTTAAACCTTGAGCTTTTCTGGGAACTGTTTAATTAGGAGCATGTTATTAGTGTATAATATTCATTGTACATTTGAAAAAGAATATGCATTATTTTTTATAATCAGAAAACGTTTTTTGTTTATATAATTTGCTTTTACCCAAATGAAAATATCTTAAGAACCAGTGATGGAGCACAAAAGAGAAATTAATTTTTTTTTTTAGTCTTCAGGATATGATTATCCTCATGACATTCGTTATCTGTTTATTGAATAAGTATAATTTCTAGTTATTGACAATTCTGTAGAAAAATGAATAAGATAAAGAGGGTAGTTTATGTCTGTCAATCTAAATATCTGGACAAATAATTCCACCCCCGCTTTTTTTTCTATTTAGGACTAATATGGCCCTAGTCTCATTCTTGTTTCACATGTTGAGGTTGTCCTTCAGCCTGAAAGCCTTGTGATTCTTTGGATGACAATCATCAATTATTGACCATGTATTACAGTTTGTCATATTCTTACAAAAAAAAATCAGTTTTATAAATCCTTTTGTTTTTTTCTCATGTGTTAGTGAATCCAGAGGAATTTTACATGTGTCCAAGTTAGATATGTCCACTCTAAATAATTACTGGTATTATTTCTGTAATTATTTGTTTCTGTTGAGATAGAAATAAGGAGGGCACAAACATCTATAATTGTAGGTAAGCTGCATTTCTGCAGACTAAAATACTGATTCAAATTATGGAATTGACATTATACCACTTAGCTCATTCCAGCCTTGGGTTTATAAGGTAAATCAAACAGAAAAAAAAAAAAGGAAAGAGGAGCAAATGACATTTCCTTGTCTAGCATAACCGTGTTTTCAGATGTGGGTAATATCACGGTCCTGTAAACACATTGTGCAAGTACTTAAACAGTGTGGTTGATTCAGGAAACAACAGAGCATTTTTTATTAGTTCTACTTGGATTCTTCTGATGCTATCTCCATAGCTAAGAAATGGAATAAAATAACCCCAGCATAAATGACTTTATGTGTATGTATTGCTATGATTATAGTGTAATGGATCTATGTATCAAGAGTTTGGAATACAAACTAAGAAACAATTGCTTATATTATTATAAACTACTGCAGGAATTTGTTCCAAAACACCACTGAGTGCTTCTTAACATATTCACAACTCAAATATTGAAAAGCTAGGAATAAATGCTCTGACTTCATTGGTAGTCATACTATTCAAGTTTCCTAGATATTGTATGTTGTTTCCACTGACATCTTTGCTCTTATCTGCAGTATTCCAATATATCCAATAAAGTATGGTTCACCTTCTCGGCATGATCATTCTCCCTGAGTGGGGTAAAGGATAAATGGAATTTTGTCCAGAATATTTTATGCAGAACACGAATTCTAGATCACATTCCTTCAAGGAATTTCTGTCTTGTTGGCAAGATTTTCTGCTAAGTCTCACTTTCAGATTTTAATTTCTCAGTCCTCTTAAATCTCTCTAATCAAGACTATATTAGCTCTCATGTTCTTGCCTACCTAGGAAACTACAATCATAAATTTCTCAGGACCACAGAAAAGTACTCTTAGGGGAAATTCATTAATACCATTGGATATTTTAACACTCTTCAAAGAAATTAAGTGGCAATGGTTTATGTCAGTTTTGGGGATTAGTTTGAATTTCTCAGGAGACTTTCACCTTTTCCTCTGCGAAGAATTACGCATTTTCTCTGATTGCAACTTTTAGGTCAATTCTATTAACAGTACTTTCTTCAATCCTTTGCTTTATTACAAATACAGTTTGAGAGAAGAACACAATGTTTTCTTTAGTTTGTTCCTCTTGAAAGTTCTCTATAGATTTGCAATCTCCTCACTAAGCACTAAGTCACAGACCATTCTGTTTGCTAGTTTTTTCTCTATCATCCCAGTCATTTCTGCATCTAAATCTTTAAAGCTAAATAAGTGTTTTGTTGACATTCACTAATACACATGTGAGTATATCACATGTACAAATCAGATCAGTTCGTGTCATTTACAGTGGTGTTTTTCTAACGTCAAACATAACTGGGTTACTTGAATAGTTTTTAGGGAAATGTGGGCCCAGTTAGTTTTATGAGAATTTTCTAATTCCATGTGTGTACTCTTTCCTAAAAATGATCTTTGTAAGTATGTATCTACAGTTTCTTGCCGATTTGTGTCGATTGAAATTTTGTGCTGATTTTCCTTTCCTAACTTTCCATTTACAATTGTATGCTTCCCCTTAAAGGAAAAGCACCTCTTGTACATTTTAAATGGTGAGTTGCTTCAAGATGTAGAACCTCTAAGACCTTAATAAAAGGACAATCTGAATTTTAGGTAACAAGGGAAGCCTCCTTTAATTAAGGCACCTAAACCCTCTATAAGTGTTTTACTATGTCCCTGTCATATGCATATTCTGTTAAGAGTGAGCTATGGAATTAGCAACAGATATTTAGGCTGAGTTGCAGTGTTCTGAATTCTGATATATTGTGGAGTCAAATGATAATTAATTAATTATCAAATAAATAGTTTTGCAACTTCTGTCTTCCAGTTATTGTCAAATAATGTGTTGCTCTTGAAGGAGAGTCCTCTAAGAACAATGAAAGAAAGTTTTGGTAAGAAATGCTGAAATTAGGTGAAAAACATAACAAATCTAGTTTTATCTACTCATCTACGTAGTGGTCTAAGAATTATATATAAAACATTTATTAAAAAGCCTGCTGTGAATTGCCAATTTGCAGTGAATTTTCCCCAACTCCATTTTTACTACTTTCAAGAGGAAGAGCTCTGTGGGCAGACTCTTATTATCTGGTGTCTCACTTGCTGTTCTGCATGGTTTCAATGAGGAAGAGGTGAAAAATTCTATATTTAAATCTTTGATTAAAGGAGAAACATATGGAGGCAGAGTTTTATATTTTCTCAATACTCAAGTATTAAATACTGTAAATATTGTAGAAAAATTCTACATTTTTAAAAACCTTGGGCAAAATTTCTTGCCAATAGTTATATGGTCATGTGAAAAGAAAAGTTAACTTAAAGGAGCCTAGTCTGTGTTTTTTTTGAACAAAAATACATTTTTCCACAGATAATGGAAGCCTCTATTCTCAGAAATTATAATGTACCAGTAATTTATGTGTGGTAGAAATTTTTCCCCAGAATAAAACATTTAATCCTTCTTTCAATAGATCCATACAAACAAAAATGATGATTAATTATTAACAAAACTAATAGCAAAGTATTGGAAAATCAAAGTATGCATATCTAAGAATAGAGCTTCTTGATTCTTTTTGTCACTATGCCTCTGAAGTACTTTCTGAATCATTGCTCCAGCCCTGCCTGAATGCAGAAAAGATACCCTGGAATAGTACTTCTTAACAGTTAGAGCAACAAATGTAAAAAGACTCCATTACTCAACTCTAGACAAGATGCTCATTCCCTCTCTGCTTAAGGTTTTTTATTAGTAAAGCGAGATAACTCTACCTTGAAGCATTGTTCTAAAGATTAAATGACATATCATTTGTAAAGTACTTCATCTGGGGTTTAAAGTAAGTGTTCAATAAATGGAATCTCTTAACAGCCCATGTAAAAAGGAAGAACAATTATAATTTGTTATTAGTTGATGCATTTAGTAAAAACTTATTGAGCTCTTATAATGTGCCAGACAATTTTTGTGTTGCAGGTGCTATAATGAATAAGATATACTCCTTGTTTTTGACAAGTATAGTGTGGAATATATGCCAAAAAAAAGTTAAAAAAGTAGAGTTAGTGTACTGCAAGATATCACTTAAACTGATATTTACTGAACAAATTTGCCCTTGCTCTGCCTATGGCTACAAAATTATGAAAACTGAACTATACCTTCAAAATAGCATGTAGAAGACAAAGAAAGAATACAGATGTCAAAACTTCTGTTGTGATGTTTTGGCCTGTTTCATTTCTAAGAAACAGGATGCATTAAAATTTTAATGGTTCAAGTGGGCTATTAAAATTAAAATAGCTAGAGCTCAAGCAGAGTTTGCTTCAGTCTATTTCAGAGCACATCCAACCAAAGCATTGCTAAGGATGTTGAAAGACTGCAGATGAACAAAGGGCTTGATATATTTTATGGCAGTCTCCTAAATCTGTTTAATATTTATGGTTTCCTGTAAATACTTCCTTTTTTCCCCAAAGAAACTCTAATCTTATGAAAATATTTTTAACCTTAAGAGTAGTAGTACAGATAAACCATTCTCCTATTATTAATAATGTATGTATGTATGTATTTAGAACACTGTGGTGAGCACTTTAGAAAGATTGTCTCCTGTGGTCTTCACACACACACACACACACACACACACACACACATACACACACACCCTCTAGGATATCTTAATAATATTTCCATTTTGTAGACAAGAAATGAAGAATGTATATATCTTCCATCTGATAAAATATGCATAATATTTATAATCAACTTCTTTTGACTTTCAGTAATGACTTCCCAGTGGTTACATAGGAATTTTTTTGTTTTTCTCTAATAATTGATTATCCTGTATTCTGGTTGGCTAGCTTCCTTTTCTGTTGCATACTATGCTCGATGGAATATTCCGTTTCTTTTGCCAGGAAAGAAACTTTCTGGTTGTGAGAGTGTAGTTCCTGTTTTGTACACCCTGGACATTGTTACAGTTCTGGCTTCATTCTGCATCATACTGAAAAGAAACTTCCTGATTGTGAGAACGCGGTTCCTGTTATGTAGCCCAGTGGACACTGTCACATTTCTGCTCTTATTGTGTAGTTTATTTTTTACCATTTATCTTCATATATCATTTCCTTTACACTCTCAATTAAAAAACTCGACATCATTAATAAAAAACTCTGATGTGCTAAATACTATGCTAGGCCTCGGAGTAAAGCATCGAATAAGAAATAGTTTCTGACTTTCAAGAGCTGGGGGAGATGGATATGTAAACAAACAAACAAACAAACAAATTCCAATAATGTTAGAGTGAAACAAGAGGTTTGTATAAAGAAAAAAATACCCTAAAGGTGTGACTCATTCATCTGGATGTGTGGGTTGGACAAAAGGAGGTTGAGGTAAGGATTCTTGCAGGGGTAATATCTGGGCCTACCCAGTTAAGTCTATTTTCTTCTCAATTGTAGATAATTTTCCCTAATTGAAAAGATGATTGGTAAACCAAGTTAAGCTGTATGATAGGATACAATAAAAAGTAAGCCTTTTTCTCACTCTAATTTTTTGCTATCTGCTCAAGCAACCAAATCACAGCTTAAAAAAAAAAAAAAAGCAAATCAAACCAAACCAAACTTTTAAGCATACAGATGTTATCTGAACTATCAATTTTCTCCTTTTGACATGAACTTTGAACTCATCTTCTTTTTATCCAAATAACTCTAATAAGGTAAAAAGTTATTGAAGCCATTTCACTATATTTTGTTCTATTTATATATTTTTTAAGTTCTCAGACACTATAGTTTGGGGAAAATTTATTTTCATATAAAGGAATTAAAAGCCATATTGCAAATATATATATATATATAGTTGGAAAGCCAAAGTTCTGATTTTTTTCTCTCAAATTTAGACCTCGATGTCATGTGTCTATTAGCTCCTGGGTCATTTTTTCCTATTTTTAGAGAGTAGATGAAAATTGCAGCCAATAGTCTCAAGTATACCAATCAGGGTTTCAGAGTCACATAATTCAGGAACAAAAAGAAACCTCAGGCAACATACAGATAACATATCATTTTTTAGATAAAGGAGCCCAGAGAAGTGAAATCGTTTGCCTCAGTTAAAACAACTAGATAGACATGACTGTCACTGGAACTAATTCCTTCTCCCCTTTAAAGTGGTCATTATTGCATACCAGTGGTTATCAAATTTAACTGATTGTTGGATTTCATCCCCGAGTTTGTGATTCAGTAGGTCTCATGCATAGTCCAATAATTTACATTTCTAACAGGTTTCTGGGTACTGCTGGCCTGGGAAAAACACATTGAGAAACTAGTTCTACAGCCTCATCTTGAGGCCTCTAGTCTGCTTGGTATAACTATTCTTAATCCCAAATTTCTGAGAATTTACTACTAGATATTTCTCACTGAGCAAGTCCATAGTGCCTTTTTCTTCCCATAAGACATATCATCTCCCTGCAGTGTGCCTAAAGTCTTTATTTGCCGATGGCTTTGTCTGAGACCTAAAGATTTTTTTTCGAGTAATTAGTTATTTATCTAATTTAAATCTAGTTAATGTATGTATGCTTAAAATAGTGAATACTAAAATATTTTTTATCATACGACCCTGACTTTATTGATCAAAATTTATTCTCCATCAGCATTCATACTTACTTATCTCTGTCCAACAGGGTCTGCAAATTATTCTGTAAAATTTTCTAATCTCCTCTTGACCCCTTCCTATTGCCTCCATTTCCTTTCCCTCCCTTTTTCACTATCTGAGTTCAAGTGGCCATACCAGGAATATTCCATTAACCTGAAATGATTATACTTTTTCTTTTCTCTTGTGTCACAGACAGAACTGACGAAAATCATCCATCTTCTAAGAAATCATAGTGTTTAAATAATTCCAAGGTTTTAAAAATAGAACAAGAAAATAAAAATTAATATTTTGATAAGTATAAGTGCCTTATTTGAAAAATATTTTCTAATATATTTAGGTCATTTGCTTTAAAACTGCAATTTTCTAATCATCCACTATAAATAACACATGAACTTATGGAAACTGCTTTCTATTAAAGTAATTATGGATTTTAAAAGTAATTAGGGATTTTAAAAATTCCCTAATATTTACACAGAATTCAACTAAGATTTTTGACAGAAATATTCTCATTCAACTACCTGTTCTGTTCACCTCTGGACAGACTCATAGAAAGTGAAGCATTATCATGAGACAGTATAGTACCTTATTTAGGTACTAGAATTTGGCATCAAAGGGCCTCATACTCTCTTTAATCTCTGTCTGCCTCCTCCTCCTCCTCCTCTTCTCCTCCTCCTCCTCTCCCTCCTCTCCCCCCTTTTTTTTTTTGTAAAGATAGCAAAGAAGACAGAAATGCATTTTAGAACAAGAGTGGAGCTATTATGGAAACCAAAATTTAGTTATTTTTTCCTGAGCATTTAAACATATATATCCAAAAACCATATTTGGATAGAGCTTTGTTTCTAAATGAGATTTATTTGAGGGGAAGGGATGGGAAGTTGCAACTTTTGAAGCATTTTATGAGCTTTAATTCTTCAGAAAGTCTTCAAGGGGATTCTATATGATTCTGAGGAGTTAGGAAAACCTGGGGGCATCCAAAAAGAGAAATTGAAGACATAACTTCTTAGTCTCCTTAACTCTGGACTCAGTGGAGTGGCCTTCAGCAGAATTTCCTACCTAATTTTTAGGGTGTCCAGGACAAAATAAAAATTCTGGGCCCCATCTTCAAAATTATTAAGAATTAAAAGTTGGTAGAGTATTAAAACAAACAGCATTCTTCTTAGAGGGAGGCTCTTTGGCACTAACTGCTTAAGCCATGTGTGTCCATGAAATTTATCCTGCCTTCAGGTTTCCTTCTAGGTTGCAAGCTCAGTTCATCTGCATAGAGAAAGAATCTGAGGGTTCCAAGCAGAAACTTTGCAGGAGTAAAGGGTTTACATGTGTTTGGAGCATGTGTTTGTACCTTTTGGTAAATCAAATACATTAAATGATAAATATGATATGAGAGTACCCTAGTGGAAGTTTTCTCTGTTAGAAAACTCACACAAATCTTTGGAAATTAACTAAAAGAGGAAAATGCAATTCTGTTAAAATAAAAACTAATAAAGTCTTTTAGAAACCACAGTACCCACATTTTCCCATGAAGAAGGGAGGGTTACACATCATCAGTGCATTATTTGGCACCTCAAATAATACACTTCATCTGTGTTATATAGTACTTGTCATTATACATAATGAGATAAGAGCACATTTGCTAATTTTTTTACTCGTAGGTCTGCGAACTCTTGGGAGCATTGACTATTTTACTGTAACATCAGGGACTAGCAACTGCATCTAGTACAGAATGGTTGCTCAAGAAATGTTTGTGAAATCAATACTTGAATGTGTCTATGAACCTAAAAAATTACTCTTAAAAGTAAAGTATACTTAAAAAAAAAAAACCCGAATGAAAAGCAATTGACTCTGATCCAGAGGGGAAAAATATTATCTTTAACAATATTATTAAAGAAAAGAGGACAAATTTTAAAAAGTTAATATAGCCGGAGCTTACTAGATCTTAAAAAGATTATCGGTGTAAAACTTGCAAAAAAAAAAAAAATTCGAACCTTTACTTCTGAGTAAGATGGAATAGAAGCAATTAGAATCACCCCTCTCATCAGAAATAACTTAAAAGCCAGGCAAAAATCTGTGAAACAATACCTGAAGGACAGGAAACAAAGACCAGGCCATAGTTGCTCTCTTTACTTTGGAGAGTTTCTAGGCCACAACGTAGGAAGCGGAATCCCAAGGTCTCCAAGGTAAGAAAATACCAACTAAAACATCCTCTTTTACAAGTAAGCTCATGTGCTTTTCTAATTTGTCATTTTCCAAATTATTTCAATCTTACTCTTTATCAGATATCCCCACCCTTTTTGGTTTATTATTAATACACATTGATGTCAAAAACACAAACTTTGCCACAATTCCTAGAAGGCTTTTAATAACTAAGATGTAAAATTACTTAAACAAAGGTAATGGAAGTATAAAATCCTGAAGTATGGTACCTACTTAAAAAAAATATTTTATCACAGCTTTATTAACTAATGTTGCTTAAAATAAGTTATTTCAATGCACATATTTTTATCAAAAACACTCAGAAAATAAATGAATAGTAATGTTTAAGCATGTGAGTTAAATAACTGAAATTGCAAGCTTGTATAAACAAATAGGCCTCACACTTTTCAGTTGTACAAAAGATCCAAGGCAATCCCACCATCTTATGGTAAAAAATCTAAGTTTAAGTTTCTTGTTTTTGTTTTGTTTTTTAATTGGTTTTAACTAGTAAAAAACTAAATATTTTGGTGTATACGATTAAAATTTCTAACTATAAAATTTGTTACAATTATACAAAATATTACTTATAAACACATACCTGTATATCATATATATGTGAGTGAGATATATATATATATATATATATATATATATATATATATATATATATATCTTTTACTTTCTAAGTCTGCCTTAAATTCTCATCTCCCCCTGCCAAATCTTCCAATTCAAGTCACTGATTCTTTTCTTTGCACTTTCAATTTTTTTTACTTACTTGTTTTAACCCCATTTAATATTTTATACTAGCAATACTTGGTATTCACTTAGGGGTCAGGTGGGAGAAAATGAGGAAAAAGACATGGAAGGCTGGAAGGTGGTGATTATTTTCCTGCTGTGGCATTTGGTAAAACTGTTGCCTGTGGTATCATAGTAGAAAGAACACATTCCTACAGAACCTAGAGCTACAGGAAAAAGTGTTTAGAAAGGCAGAATATCAATATGTTTTGTTGTTATATGCTGTTTTAAGCAAAATACTGCAACAAAAAAGGAGTTTATTTATTTTACTATTGGAAGTTTGTACCTCTTAATCCTCTTCATCGATATGCGTTTGTCCACATGGGCATATAAGAGGGCAGAAATATATATGGGTTCACAGTCCTTCATTCAAGACATGTTTTGTAATTCTTAATTCTTAAAAAATAATATTTTGTTGTATATGTCATACATTACCCATCTCAGGAAGGACTGGTACCTTAAAATTAAATATATTAATATTTCATCAGTACAAAATGTTCATACTAACAAGTGAAATAAATAAAGATTAAAAATAGCCTTTAAAATTACTTGTTCATTTGTTGCTTTCAATTTTATATTGCACATATGAGTGAAATCATATGGTTCTCAACTTTTTCTGTCTGATATATTTTGCTTAGTGTGATAATCTCAAGATCCATCCATGCTGTCACAAATGGCAGTATTGCACATTTTCTTATGGCTGAGTAATATTTTATTGTATATATGTACCACATCTTTATCCAATCATCTGTCGAAAGGCACTTTGGTTGTTTCCACATCTTGGCCACCACGAATAATGCTGCAATGAACATAAGGTTACATAGAACAGCCAGGAAATATTGGACAATCTGCCTGCAACCTAAATTGGCTAATAGACCAGGAAAGTGAATTGAAAGTGAGTTCTCTCAGAGTTGGAAAAGCTAGCTGTCTCAATACTACGAACAGTATGAAAAAGACTGTCACTCACAGTTTTCTCAAAAGCCTCCCATATGGAGTTTTTCGCCAAAATTAAAGAGGCCACAGGCAAAGATCGGATTATAGGGGTTGCCTTTTGCTGAGGGCCACAAGTTAACTACTCCTAAGATGAAGAAGAGGAAAGTGGGCACAGCAAATAGGCCAATTAATTAAAAGCAAGATTCAGAGGATTAAGAATTATAACTAGAAGACAGTTGGGGCTAAGGTTCTTTCACATGTAATTATATAAATCTTGAATTTTGAGAAAGTTGAAAAATCACAAGTCTGTCCTGAAATACCTTTTAATCGTGTGATATAATAAGAAATCCCTGGTTTCTTAAAACTGCACCAGCGAAGAGGAAGCTAGTAAAACTGTGCAGTTTAGCCTAATGTGGCCTAATTCTCTAATACCTGCTTCAGAATTTAGGATGAGAGATTAGGAAATAAGGAAAATTTCAGATGCCCAAATTTGGGGCCAAAAAGGACAATGAATAAGAAACTTCCTTCCAGAAAACAAAACTAGATTCTAAAGGAAATTCTTCCCCTGTCAAGTCAGGGTGCTCTTGCAACTTTGTAATGAACCAATGACTTTTTTGAGTGAGGATTTTTATTGCTGTTATCTTATTTCTTTTCCAGCACTCTATATTGGGCGTATAGAGAGAGGAGTGTTGGAGGTATGAGAAAAATAAATGACTGTACTTTTTAGTTTGACGGATTGGGTATCTCAAGGTTATGTACAGTTTTTTTTTCTATGCAATCCAGGGGACAGTTTGTCAGAAACCATTAATTCCCGCCCCCCACCCAATATCTATTCCCCTCTACTTCCTTTCAGTAATAGAACCTGTTGATTTTTAGTTGAGTATAAGATACCTAACAAAAGAGAATACATTCCACAAGCCTCCCTTGCAAAATAGGCTTTATCACACAACTAATAGACAATAGAATAAGTGAAAACAAAAATTCCTGAACTTTATGGGTTATATATTTAAGAAAAAAAAAATATTGCCTTTCACTAACTCCTGCCTTTGGGCTGGCTATCAAGTAGTAAAAGCTCAGGCAGACATTCAGAAACAGAGATGGAGCCCACTTATTGAGAGTGATAGATTTGTTTCATTGGTTTGGTTCTCTGTCTAGAGGACCTCATGGAGAAGAAAGAGCCCACCTATGTGCGCTAGACTTTTATGCAAGAGAATAATATGTTATAAACTACTATAATTTTGGTTTTCTTTTTCACCTGTTCTTAAGTCCATACCTTAACTCTTACACCTTCTGAGGGATTACCAGGACTTTGTTAATATTGTCCTTAGAAATATGCCGAAGTTTCAGGTATGTTAAGATTATATTTTAAGTTCAGTTATTCAGGCTGCTGAATATACAGAACTAAATGGGGGCTGTGAGACATAGGCCATCATAGCTGGGATAAGTTAGTCTGCTTTTTTAATTTGCTAACAACATTGCCCTGGACCAACTCTCTCTACAAAATGAGCAAATATTCTCCAATAGGTATTCTCATTTCTTCTACATTTCTTAGTGTTTTCTTATTCTATTTTCTAATATGGAAGAGTTTTTATATCTCCATTTTCCCCCATGACTAAACTGTTTATATACATATTTTTTATTTACTTCAAAAACCCAGTTTTTAGATTTAGCAGTTATATTTTCTATTTATTAAACATCTGTTTTGAAAAAAAGCAATCACTTCTTTATTTGAAACCTGGATTTGATTCGCAGCTTCCATTCTAACAGATGTGCGTGTGTGTGCTCTTGTGCATTCATACACATAGACACGATTCCTTCCTTGGGATCATTTTTTCATTTAATAAGAATGTTTTCTTTCTCTTGTTTCTTATTCGGTAAGAAATTTCCTCTTAACAGAGCTTTAATGGTACCCATGAGTTCTTAAATATAATCATCTTTCTTAGTTTATTTGGGCACTTTCATTGTTTAATTATCAAGTTTTACCCCCCCCTTTTCTCAACAACATGGATTTTGTCTTATTTCCATGTTTCAAACAATGAAACAATAACAAAGTTGGACTAAAATAAAAAGGAGAGATTCAGCTTATTCAATTCACTTTAATAGGCAACTCACTTCCTACACATCACAGTGGTGAAGTTCAAATGAGATCTTAAAGAAAGTGGACAAATGCATGACAGAAGTAAAAAGAACTGCATTGCTGTGTTGATATCAAGAGTTCTTGCTGGCCCATTGCGTGGTTATTGTCTAGGTCTTAATACAGGGGTACATTTAAACAAAAGTCAAGTAGAGATGTAAAAGCACTAAATTGACTTAAAGGCTGTGGACAGAAAACAGTAGGAAGGAACATTTTGTCAACTACAAGTTGCTTAGGGCATCCACTCCAGGAAGGACTTTACCTTCCAGAAGCTCTAGACTGGCACCTCCTCCAGTGCTTACATGGCTGATTTTATCTTCAGTATTCCATTTGGCACAGCAAGTAGCAGTGTCTCCACCTCCTATAATGGTGATACAGCCTCTGGAAGTGGCTTTCACGATTTCATCCATGAGGGCTTTGCTTCCCTTAGCAAAAGCATCCCATTCAAATACCCCTACAGGTCCATTCCACACAATTAGCTTAGCTTGGGCCACAACTTGAGCATACTTCTTGTTGGTCTCAGGGCCACAGTCCAAAGCCATCCAGCCAGCAGGTATGCCTGATGCTACAGTGGCTTGGCCAACCTTAGCATTCTCCTCAAACTTGTCAGCTGTGACAAAGTCAACAGGAAAGGTGATGTTCACACCATTCTTACTGGCTTTGGCCATGATATCTTTGACAATTGTGGCTCCCTGTTCATCAAACAAGGAAGCACCAATCTCCATGTTTTTGAGTACTTTGAGGAAGGTATAAGCCATCCCACCACCAATAATCATCTCATTGACCTTGTCTAGCATATTTTTGATGAGCTGGATCTTGTCTGCCACTTTGGCTCCACCAAGTATAGCCAAAAAGGGTCTCTCTGGGTTTTCCAGGGCTTTGGCAAAATATTCCAGCTCCTTCTTCATCAGGAATCCAGATGCTTTCTGAGGCAGATTCACTCCCACCATGGAGCTGTGAGCCCGGTGAGCAGTGCCAAAAGCATCATTTACATAGACATCACCCAGCTTGGAGAGCGATTCTCGGAAAGCTTCTATTTTTTGTGGCTCAGCTTTAAGCTTATTTCCAGAAGGATCCTGGCCCTTCCCTTCTTCCTCTACATGAAAACGTAGGTTCTCCAGCAAGATGACTGAACCTGCAGGTGGATTGGCACAGGCTTTCTCCACTTCTGGGCCCACACAGTCTTTCAGGAACAGAATATCCTTACCCAGCAAGGATTTGAGCTCAGCAGCAACAGGCTCCAAAGAGTATTTATCAGGCATGGCAACACCATCAGGTCGACCTAGATGACTCATAAGAACTACTGACTTGGCTTGATTATCCAGGCAGTACTTGATGCTTGGGATGGAAGCCTTGATTCTCTGGTTATTTGTAATCTGGTTCTTCTTCATGGGAACATTGAAGTCTACTCTCATAATGACTCGTTTTCCTTTAACATCCAATTTGTCCAAAGTTAACTTCTTAGAAAGAGACATCTTGACAATACGAATACAAATAAAATGTTGAAGAACCACTTCGTTGCTGCCGGCAGGCTGGGTGGGTGGTGTGTTTCTAACGCCTGTCTCTTTGGCCCAGCCCCTTTCTTCTCAGGACTAAGTCTCCCAAACGACAACCATGATTGGGCTTGGGAAAGGAAACCTGGCTGTGTGATTGGTCAGTGGTCCTGTCCATCTGGATTTGGAGTGTGTTGCGTGGCACAGATTGAAACCGAGCAGTCGCACGTGTAAAGGAACCTGGAGTATTAGTACTTGGCTTGGGTGACGGTTGAAGAGGTGAAGAAATCCTGGAATAAGGAAGGTCCTGAAATTCAAACTTCCTACGGGTTCTCTTTTTTCCACATCCGTTTTGACGATTGCTTAAAAAAGAAAAACAAAAAACAAACAAACAAACAAAAAAAACGCACTCCTCGCTCATGTCAAATACAAGCTATATCTAAGTGTAAAAACTTCTGAACAACACAAATAAAGGGAAAATTGGAAACAATGGGTCTATGGAACCTTGTTTATTCGAGGCAACATAGTATGCTTTTGTTTTTTGCCTTGGTAAATACTTCTTTCTGTTACGAGCAGAGTTTGGTGTTAACCTTTGGCTTTACGTATATATAGCCTAAGGTAGGTTAGGAATTATATATTTCATTATCTTGCTTTTCCCATTATCAGACTACCGTGCAAGAATGTGTGGTGGCTTCTTCAGGATAATCTCATAAGATCAAAGTAAAGTATCAGTAAAGTACTGAAGGTGACGGTGACATTTCTTTCAGGCTACAAAGTTATGACGAGGCTCCTTACTTTTTCTTGCCTCTCTCTTTGCTTCATTACCTCTATAAATTAGAAACTGAGCTGGAGGAGGTATGGTTTTCATAGGATGATAATGTCTATTTAAATTGAAAATGAGTCAGAGATTTTATTTTTGAAGAAAATATATATAGCCGATTCATTTAGTAATAAAAACTGGCTTTGCAATTAGTTGATATGGCAGTTTCCTAAAGTTGAATAAACTAAATATGTAGCATGAAAGTATATTTGAGGCATCACACACCATAATGGCTATAATAATAACAAAAAAAAAAGACAATAGCAAGCGTTGACAAGGACGTAAAGAAATTAGAATATTTGCATATTGCTAGTAGGAAAGTAAAATGGTTCACTGCCTTTAGAGAGCAAATTCCTCAAATATTGCATATGGGGTTACCATATGACCTAGCAATTCCACTCCTTATATATTTACTACAATGATATCACAATGCTTGTACAGTAGCTAACATGCAAAAATCTGACAGTAACATTGCAAAAACAGTCTCATTTATGGCTATTGGATTGAGGTTTGATACAACCACTTGGAAAACAATTTGGCAGTTTCTTATAAACATAGACTCATAGTACAAGCCATAAATTCTACTCCTAGATATTTACCCAAGTACACAAAAACCTATATACACTCAAAATTTTGTATACAAATGTTTAGAGCTACTTTATTCATAATTGCCCAAAAAGTGGATACTCTTTAACTAGTATGAAGACACAAAGTATGAGGACATTGTATAATTCCACTCATATAATATTTAAGAAAGGATGTAACTAAAGGGATGGAAAACACATCAGTGTTTTCCACTGATCGCCAGGTATTAAGGGAAGATGGTCAATTATTATGTGGATGCAAAGATTTTTAGTATGATAGACAATTTCTATGTACATGTCAAAATCCATAAAATTGTACATTATAGAGACATATAATGAATGAAAATTTTAAAAAATGAACCAAGATGTTGAGAACTCTCAGGGTAGAATGCAGACTCTGAAAAATGAACCAACCGTATTGCAATATATGACAAATCTCATTGAAGGTGATAGGGAAGAAAGATGACTTTAATAGCTTTGGAAAAGTGGTTTCCAAAAGGTAAGACTTAAGACCAAAAAAGACTGTTCATAAATGTAATCCTCTGGTAAATTTATCACAGGCATATATTTTAATTCTGAAACTGCTTTACATGTATACTAGAGTAATTGTAGATCAGTATCTCGCTGTCAGAAAAAGAAGTTACGAACAAAGAGAAAGATTGGAATGAACTCTGCAGTATTGGATTAGAGTCAGAGATAAAAGTATAAACGCATAAGAACTTCAACATGTATGTACACACATAAATACGAAACAATTATAGATGTGTATACATATTAGGTTTTTAATATTGCTGTAATAAATTATCATAAATTGAGCTACTTAAAACAACACAGTTTTTTTACCTTAGTTTTGTAGATCAGAAATCCAGTTTGGCTCTACTGGTTCCTCTGCTCTGGGTTTCATGAAGTTGAAATCAAGATGTTGGTGGTTTGCCGTGTCCAGCAAGTGGTAAATCCTGCCACGTCCAGCGCAGCTCTGGAAATATACCTGAGTGGGAATGGTGGAAGATGAAGAAAAGAAAGAAGACAGAAAGCTGGGATCAGGAGGCCCTCTGCCTGCTGATGGTGGACAATGGCGCAGTTTTATTTTTGTAAGCTGCTTTTATACATTAGTATGTTTTATACAGAACATACTAATTGGCATAAGAAGTTTCCCTTAGGCATAGCAATACTGTTTCTTCTACTTTTCCCAAGCCATATCTTATCATTACCTTCAGCTTGTTTGCCTGCCTGCGGCTACATTTGTACTTTCTTTTTCTCAGAGTTTGTGGAGGTGAGGTAATCCTTGGTTGCCCTCGCAGACCGTAAGGTCCTTGTCGGTTTATAATCCGTTCTCCACAGTGGTTGGGTTCTTACTGGGAGATTCGGGTAGAATTTGTTTCTGAGTTCATTTAGGCTTTTGGAAAAATCCAGGGTTTTTTTGCAGTCATAGGACTGAGATCTCTGCTTCTTTGCTAGTTTATTAACAAGCCCATAAAGGCCCTATTGGCCCTACCGGTCACAGGGGCACCTATACCTGAGGCAGCAATGGTGCGTTGAGCCCTTCTTACACCTGAATCTATGATTTTCACTTCTACTGCATCTTTCTTCTACCTTCAGCCAGAGAAAATTCTCTGAGGTTAAGGACCCCTGTGATTAATTTGTTGGGCCTACCTGGATAACCAAGGATAAATTCTCTGTTTTAAACTCCATAGCAATTGTATCTTCAAAGTCTCTTTTGCCATGTAGCATAATATCTTCACAAATTTTGGAGAATAAGGCATAGATATCTTTAGTGGGCCATTATTCTGTCTACTACAACATGATTTGTATACATATAAATATTTCCAAGTTCTGTCCATAAGTAGGGCTAGAAAATATCCTGGTGCAAAGAAAATATCTTGGGACCAGATCTTGGTTTCTAAATAATATTCGCTGATAAAAGAAATCAGGGCTCCTTGGATAAATGACTCATTCTCAGAGTAGAGGGGGAAAAAAGAAAAAAAAAATAGACAAATAAGACTTCATAAAAGTTAAAGAAATTTGTGCATTAAAAGAAGTTATCAACAGACTAAAAAGGCAACTCACAAAATAGAATAAAGTACTTGCAAATCTTATATCTATTAAGAGAGTAATATTCAGAATATACATAGGACTCTTAAAACTCAACAATGAAAAAACAAACAACCTTATAACAATGGGCAAAGGACCTAAATAGGCATTTCTCCAAAGGAGATATATAAATGGTCAATTAGCACATAGAAGATGCTCTATATCACTAATCATAAGAAATGCAAATGAAAATTACAATGAGATACCACCGTAGCCTATTAAAAGGGCAATTATCAAAAAGAAAGAAAGAAAGGAAAGAAGGAAGGAAGGAAGGAAGGAAA
>NW_024354500.1:33844432-33936860 GCF_902729225.1 Pteropus medius | reverse complement strand
CTTTAACTAGTATGAAGACACAAAGTATGAGGACATTGTATAATTCCACTCATATAATATTTAAGAAAGGATGTAACTAAAGGGATGGAAAACACATCAGTGATCGCCAGGTATTAAGGGAAGATGGTCAATTATTATGTGGATGCAAAGATTTTTAGTATGATAGACAATTTCTATGTACATGTCAAAATCCATAAAATTGTACATTATAGAGACATATAATGAATGAAAATTTTAAAAAATGAACCAAGATGTTGAGAACTCTCAGGGTAGAATGCAGACTCTGAAAAATGAACCAACCGTATTGCAATATATGACAAATCTCATTGAAGGTGATAGGGAAGAAAGATGACTTTAATAGCTTTGGAAAAGTGGTTTCCAAAAGGTAAGACTTAAGACCAAAAAAGACTGTTCATAAATGTAATCCTCTGGTAAATTTATCACAGGCATATATTTTAATTCTGAAACTGCTTTACATGTATACTAGAGTAATTGTAGATCAGTATCTCGCTGTCAGAAAAAGAAGTTACGAACAAAGAGAAAGATTGGAATGAACTCTGCAGTATTGGATTAGAGTCAGAGATAAAAGTATAAACGCATAAGAACTTCAACATGTATGTACACACATAAATACGAAACAATTATAGATGTGTATACATATTAGGTTTTTAATATTGCTGTAATAAATTATCATAAATTGAGCTACTTAAAACAACACAGTTTTTTTACCTTAGTTTTGTAGATCAGAAATCCAGTTTGGCTCTACTGGTTCCTCTGCTCTGGGTTTCATGAAGTTGAAATCAAGATGTTGGTGGTTTGCCGTGTCCAGCAAGTAGTAAATCCTGCCACGTCCAGCGCAGCTCTGGAAATATACCTGAGTGGGAATGGTGGAAGATGAAGAAAAGAAAGAAAACAGAAAGCTGGGATCAGGAGGCCCTCTGCCTGCTGATGGTGGACAATGGCGCAGTTTTATTTTTGCAAGCTGCTTTTATACATTAGTATGTTTTATACAGAACATACTAATTGGCATAAGAAGTTTCCCTTAGGCATAGCAATACTGTTTCTTCTACTTTTCCCAAGCCATATCTTATCATTACCTTCAGCTTGTTTGCCTGCCTGCGGCTACATTTGTACTTTCTTTTTCTCAGAGTTTGTGGAGGTGAGGTAATCCTTGGTTGCCCTCGCAGACCGTAAGGTCCTTGTCGGTTTATAATCCGTTCTCCACAGTGGTTGGGTTCTTACTGGGAGATTCGGGTAGAATTTGTTTCTGAGTTCATTTAGGCTTTTGGAAAAATCCAGGGTTTTTTGCAGTCATAGGACTGAGATCTCTGCTTCTTTGCTAGTTTATTAACAAGCCCATAAAGGCCCTATTGGCCCTACCGGTCACAGGGGCACCTATACCTGAGACAGCAATGGTGCGTTGAGCCCTTCTTACACCTGAATCTATGATTTTCACTTCTACTGCATCTTTCTTCTACCTTCAGCCAGAGAAAATTCTCTGAGGTTAAGGACCCCTGTGATTAATTTGTTGGGCCTACCTGGATAACCAAGGATAAATTCTCTGTTTTAAACTCCATAGCAATTGTATCTTCAAAGTCTCTTTTGCCATGTAGCATAATATCTTCACAAATTTTGGAGAATAAGGCATAGATATCTTTAGTGGGCCATTATTCTGTCTACTACAACATGATTTGTATACATATAAATATTTCCAAGTTCTGTCCATAAGTAGGGCTAGAAAATATCCTGGTGCAAAGAAAATATCTTGGGACCAGATCTTGGTTTCTAAATAATATTCGCTGATAAAAGAAATCAGGGCTCCTTGGATAAATGACTCATTCTCAGAGTAGAGGGGGAAAAAAGAAAAAAAAAATAGACAAATAAGACTTCATAAAAGTTAAAGAAATTTGTGCATTAAAAGAAGTTATCAACAGACTAAAAAGGCAACTCACAAAATAGAATAAAGTACTTGCAAATCTTATATCTATTAAGAGAGTAATATTCAGAATATACATAGGACTCTTAAAACTCAACAATGAAAAAACAAACAACCTTATAACAATGGGCAAAGGACCTAAATAGGCATTTCTCCAAAGGAGATATATAAATGGTCAATTAGCACATAGAAGATGCTCTCTGCTCACCTAATAATCTAAAATACGTAAATAAAGAATACAATAAGATACCTATGTAGCCATATAAAAAGTGAGTATCAAAAAAAAAAAAAAAAAAAGGAAAAAGGAAAAGAAGAAAAAGAAGGAAAAAGAAAAGGAAAGGAAAAGGAAGGAAGAAAAAAAAAAAGGAAGGAAGGAAGAAGGAAGAAGGAAGGAAAAGGAAAAAGGAAGGAAAAGGAAGGAAGGAAGGAAGGAGAAAAATAAAAAGAAAAAGAAAAAAAAAGAAAAGGAAGGAAGAAAGGAAAAGGAAAAAGAAGGAAAAAATAAAAGTAACAACTGCTGCTGAGGATGTAGAATAATTGGAATCTTTTGTGCACTGTCTATGGGAATGTAAAATGGCACACATGCTGTGGAAAACAGTATGGTAGTTCCTCAAAAATTAAACATAGAATTAGCATATGATCCAGCAATTCCTCTTCTGGGTATATATTCAAAATAATTGAAAGTAGGGTCTCCAAGAGATATTTGGATGCCTATTTTCATTGCAGCATTATTCACAATAGCTAAAATATGGACACAACCTAAGTGTCTACTGACAAATGCATAAGTAAAATATGGCATACGCATACAATGGAATAAAAGAGGAAGAAAATTCTGACACTTGATACAACATGAACGAAACTGGAGGACATTAAACTGAGAGAAATAAACCAGTCACAAAAATATAAATACTATATGATTCCACTCATATTAGGTACTTAGTGAAGTCAAAATCACAGAGACAGAAAGTAGAATGGTGGTTGCCAGGGACTGAGAAAAAGCAAAAGTGGGAATTATTTTTTATGGGTATATACTTTTAGTTTTACAAGATGAAAAGAGTTCTAGAGATGGATGGTGATGATGGTTGCACAATGTTAAGAATATATTTTAATGATACTTAAACTGTTATTTACATGGTGAATAACAGGACCTCAAAAGAGTAATGTAAAAAAACACATATTGAGATATCAGTTGAGGTTGCTTATAATATATTTTAGAATTTGTAATGTACTTGTATACACAGTTATGTACTTTTCTATTGCTAAACTTAAATCTCAGGTGTAAGCACAGAAATTTTGCATTTAAATATCTTCCCCAGAATTAAGCACTGAAGACATTGTCTCCCAAAATTAAAAATTCCAGTGCCATGGGTTGCTTCACTTATAGGTCAACTTAAAATGTCTTCTTAACTAAATCCAGTTTTCATCTATGTTTATACGTCTGTACATCCTTCTCCTGTAGTTCTTGGGCAGGTTTTCTAGGTCCTGTTTATGCAAATATCCTCTGACTGCCTTTCTGGTGAGTCCTGTATTGGCTGATAGCCCGAATGTATTTTCCCATTGTGGTGATTGAAATCTATGGTGCAAATATCTCATAACAGGTTATTGAATTTTAGAGATGTTAGAAAAAAAAACTGTGAAAATTGATACATTATTGGTATAATCTATTATTATTTCTGTGAGGACTCCTTTGAAAAATTTAAAGCAGATTAATTTCACTTCACTTTTCGGTTGACAATGAATATAAAATATACATTCCACCATGCAGCGTTCTGGGTGCTGACAGAACCAATAATCTCTAGCTATGCAAATTATTTGTCATTAATTTTTATGAATTAAAAATAAACCAATCTCTCTTTTAAAGAGTATTTTTAAATCATTTATGAGGTGATAAATCTTTTTTATACAAGCAGCAAACTATTATTTTTACATCCTAAAAAATTTCCAAGAATGATGGAGGACAGGGCAAATTCTCCCGAGTGGTCCTGCACTGAGACAGAGTCCTTGACTGTGTGCAGAAAAGAATTCAAACACACATCAGACTTAGAGTCAAAAGGAAAATTTATTAGAAAAAGATAATGCTCCATAGACAGAGTGTGGTCTCCTCTCAGACAAAGAGACTCAGAGAGAGAGAGAGAGAGACTGATACAATGAGAGAGACCTCAAGTGTTAGGGAATTCAGTTTACATATCATTCTTAGTTTCTATGAAATACAATTTAAATACATTTTTTTACCCATTTTCTTTTGATAGTATAGATATACAGTGTAAAATATAAGGGTATATAGCATGAAAGTCCTGCTGTCAGTCTCCAGCCATTGATCTCAAAATTCTTCATAGTTTTAGCCTGTAGAGAATGGATGATTTTGTTTATTATGTGTAGGGGTCACTTAAAGACTGTTCTTCTGTTTTTCACTTCCTCATACAGGTAAATGGTTTTGTTAGCAACCTCAGCAGGAATCTTCCTCTGTCCTGCAGTTTCCTCCTCAGTCTGGCAGCAACACGTTGCAGGCTCTGAATATATCTTGATTTAACATTTAGTTCTCTTGCCTCTTCCCACATTAAGAGCATTTAGGGTCATTCTAAATGGTAAACTACAGGGCAATGTAATATTTTACACAGTGCAGAATCAGTTTGAAAATAATTCACACAGAAACGTTATGTACAGATTAGCCAATGCATACATTTTGAGGTATATCTTTTTATTTTTTTGCATATTATCCTATTTGTCCTTTCATTTGTTCATCTAAACTTCTAACATAGTTCTGTTACATAAATAGTAGATAAAATTTACTGTTTTCATATTTTGTTTTTATAATCTGATTTTTTTCAGTAGAATATACAAAACACACACAAATATATGGCTAAAATTAAGTGGCTAAATTGTCCACATTAACAATAGGTAATTTCTTTAGAAATTTGAACTGAATTTCTGCATCTCTGTTATTTGTTATTAATTGAGGTAAGCATTTAATAAGGCAAACCCTTGATGTGAGGGTAAGGTGGGAACTTTAATTTTATTACAATGAGATTAATTAGACATTATAAATATTATATTATAAGATAAGAGAAATCATCACCAGTTCAAACTAATGCTAGGAGAGGACTGATGTGCTGCTAAGATTAGATTTTGTTTTGTTTTCCCTAAAGAGTCCAAGCTGCAGATGCTGTCACCCTGAGTAACATAAAAATTGTGATTTAAAAGTTATATTTTAAAATGGTGTTGAAAGGGAACACATTAATTACAATTTTAATAAAAGACATTGAAAGTGAGAGTTTAAATTCACGATAACCTGTTATTTTTTTAACTTATTAGATTTTGCAGTCATTTTTCTAAAGACGTTTTAATAACTTTTTCCAATTAAGCTTTAAGTATATTTTGATATTCTAAAATAAATTATTTCATCAAAATTTAAAAAAAATCAAAGCATTTGCTTATTTGTCTTTTAATATACATACGCAGGAGATCCAATTTACTAGATGAATTTTTATTATTGCAGAGCTCAAAGTTTCCAATAGAAAATAAAAGTATGTAATACACTATATAGTTCTTGAGTAACCATCCACTGAATTTTCATAAAACAAGCCTTTTCATTTCTTAAGGCTGTTACTTAATCAGAGTTGTGATATATTTAACAGTGGCTTGCATGATACAAAACATATTTACTAAATTAAATGATTATATCTAATTGACTAATTTTTGATATAGTCAAAATGTTTGCCTTGTAGTATTTCTTGGGCCTTCATCCATTATAATATGTTGAAGACAATACTGCCATAAAGAAGGCATATAGATGGGAAAGGAGACTATTGCAGTCTGCGTTTGCTCTAGTCAAAGAAAAAACAAGTATAGGGAAATTAGGAGAGTCATTAGAGACATTGAAGGTGACAGGGTATCGATTTTCAGAAACTAGCTTAATAGAAATATTCTTAAAGAACATATACACTCAAACAATATGGCCAGACATCACTAAGTTCTGTTCAAGATGGAGATTTGTACAATAGATTCTAGTTCTCTGTCTAGTTTTGGAGAGGTTAGTGGTGATTAGATTTTCTTTAGCAAGTACAAAATCTGTGGGAGGCTCATGGGAGCCTAAGATTTTTGGTTCTTGCATTTCCTGGGGAAGAGGGGGCCAGAAAGAAGTGGCCTTCAGTGGAAGTCTAAAGCCCAAGGTGAGAAGTCAGGCTAATGATTTTGTTGCAATGTTTCCCTCCCTTGTATCTGCTTGAAATCAAGCCAGTGAGTGTGTTCAGGATGGACTTAATTGGAGTAACAGTTAAAATGGATACATCTGGTGAACTTTGGTGGGACTAAGTGCTGGCCAGTCTTGAAACTTTTTTCTCACAACTCAGCAAATAAAGTGGCAAATTAAAAAGAAACAGAAAGTAAAGAAAAAAAGAGAAGGAGGAAAAAGAAACTTGTGCAAGAAGCACAAAACCAGCGCCTTAGGGATTAGTTCTAAATACCTCTTTCTTTTATCATGCCAGTTGTAATGTAAAGACAATGCTGGAGCTAGGCTGATTGGGAAGCCAAAACCAAATATGTTTAGATTTGGCAGGCTCTGGCTCTCAACTAATGATCTGGGATGTTATTAAAGTAGATGTACTTAATACTTCCTAGAGGACAGATGATACCACGGTCGAAGTAGAAATAAAAAGGAATCATCCACTGCAGCATAGAGGGCTTTAAAAAAAATTATTATTAGTTTCAAGTATACAGTACATTAGTTAGACATTTATATAGTTTGTAAAATGATCCTCCATGATTGCTCTTTCTATACTCTAGCTCTACACCTAGTGATTATATTAATGCTAACTGCGTTCATAGGGGGCTTTCTTAATTGTTATTTTCTTACAATTTCAACACACACACACACACACACACACACACACACACGATGTTAGTGCCTGAGGTTTGCCTCATCCTATAGACATTAGTAACCAAGACCAGAAAACGTATAAGAGGAAAAATTCAAAATATCTGAGGAGATACCACATTTTAAGAGAAAGGCTACCAATAGCAAAATATACCCAAGGACCCAAATAAATGGGACTTCAACGCAAGATTAAAGTAAATGAGAAAACAACCTTAAACAAATAAAATTAATGAAAATATGAAGGATGATGAAGCAGTTAGGAAGCATAACCACTGAAACACATTGAACATAAAAAAATGTTGAAATACATAACTCAGAGGGAGAGGTTACATAATAAAATAGATATAATAGTAACTAAAGAATAAATTAGTGATCATATAATTGTAGAACGCTTACATAATGCATTAGAAAAAGATCAAGAAGAAGAGAGTGACTTAAAAACCAAAATGTGTGGAAACTAATATCACAGAGAAATCATAAAAGGAAGGAAAAAGTGGGAAGGTGATCAAACATTTGAAAAAAAACAATATCCTATAGTAGAATAAAGACGTAAGATCTCAGGTTAAGAGATTTCCTAACATGATTTGCAGAATAGCTAATAGTGAAGCAAACACACACTCTAGAAACCATATAATAAATTTTAGGAACAGTAACACCATGAAAATACCTCATAATTTTTCCAGAGTGGAAAAAACAGATCACCTGCAAGGGAAAGGCTTCAGATTGAGATTCCACTCATCAGAATTGGCAAAATCAAATTTTTATCAAAATTTTGAAATCTGGCTAACATATAAATTAAATAAAAATTAAATAAAAGCATTTTAAGTCATAAAAAATATCAGAATGTTAATCTTATTGAGGCTGTTTTTTTCTAAAAATGAAAGACAACTCTGGGTAGATTTAGTCTACCAAGGAAAAATTTAAGTCCAGAACAAAAAAAAAAAAAAATGAGCTTGTGTAACTTAGTATGACAAAATTTTAGTGAAACTCATTGTTTAAATAAGTAATAATCACACCTTTTAGAGTTTTTATTGTTGTAAATAGTAACTTGATTTTTAAAAATATTATTTGTAGTCATTATCAATATGGAAAAACACAATTTATGTTGATAGATTGATCTAATAGAGGGCTTCCTTGCTTAACTTTCTTAATTTAAATAGGAAACACAAAAGAAGCAACATACAAATGATGAGTGATCATTTAATTTACAAATAATTAAATCGGTTTCCTTTTCTTATCTGCCTACTTATTACATGTCTTCATAGAATTGTTTTGACAAAGATTTCCAGTAATATTTTGAACACTTGGAGTGATATCAGGCATATTTTAGCTATTCTGCTTTTTTTGCAGTTTAACATCTCTGAAATCAGGATGCTCCTGGCAATGAAGATATTCTATATTTTTCCCCTTTTAGCAGCTTATACAATAATTACATATTATACAATTGATGACATCTTCTGTTAGATGAAATATACTAAACACTAACGTTCATTCCTAAGTTATCAGGCTTTATTAGCCAATACATCGAAAAACTCGATTTCTCATTATAACATTATCAGCAGAAGAGTTCGACAGTGTATAGCAGGAAGTTAACCTTTTTGGAGGGCACGTATCATATTTAATAGTTGTTGGTGCGGAAGAAAAGTCTAATTGGCACACGTGAAGGAAACCACATAGAGGTCTCTTTGCCACCTTAATTACTTTTACCTATATCATCTGATATGTAGATCAATGTGAAATGCGAGTTTTATTGTAGCAAATTTTCACCAATGTTTGCATATGTGTAGGCAGTTCTGTATCTCGCTATTGCTCTTACTCAGAATGTTTTTCAGATTTTGTCTGTGCAGGTGTCTCCTAACTGCTTATCCAGCAAGCTTTTTTTTTTTTTTTTTTTGGATAGTTTCTTTTCCCTTTTTTTTTAAACCACTTAATTGAGATATAATTACATACAAAAACCTGTATATATTTGATGTATACTACTGTATGAGTTTGGAGCATACACCCATACAACCATTGAAGAACTAGTTTTAAAAAGCTAAAAAAATCATGCAATATGTTGTAGATATATGAGCAATGCATATATTTTAAAGTATCTACTTTGCCTATTATTCAGTTGTTTTCTCTATCCTTTTTTTAAAACTTACATCTGTTTTATAAATACTAAGTACAATTTAGTATTGGTTAATTTTTGTTTTTAAATATGAATTGTTGTTTTGCTAGTAAATGCAAAGAGCAGATAAACAGATGGCCAAACTTAAATGGTTAAATTGCCCATGTCACAAAGAGGTATTCTTTAGGACTGTGCATATAAACCATCAACCTCTCTTATCAGTTATTGTTTCAAGTAATCCAGAATAAAACAAACCTATAATGTAAAGACTTAGAGGGAAACTTTAATTTCATTAAAATGAGGCAAATAACAATCATTATAAAATAAACAAGGTAAAACATCATCTTGCTTAGGCTAAGTAATGTTTCATTTTCCCCAAAAGGATCAAATTGTAGGTAATCACCTCTTATATCAAGAAACATGTTATAAAAAACACTTGCTTCAAAATGGTGTTTCAAAAGTGACCTTTACAATTGGAATTTTAACTTGACTGTGTACAAGCTGGAGAGTTAAAACTTATGTAACAGATTTGTTCTTCTAAAGATACAGTCACAAAATTTAAAAATTTTGCTTTAAGAGTATTTTTATTATAAGATAAAGTAAAGAATTGGTTAATAAGATGTGAGAAACAATTCCTATAATCCTGCATAATTGCCTTGCATACACAGGAATCTCATTTTTCTGTTTGACTTATTTTTGCAGAGCTTACAACTATCAATAGGAAATAAAAGAATGAAACTAGGGCAAACACTGTGTTCATAAAACAAAACTTTTCATCATTTCAGGGCTGACATTTAATCATAGTTGTGATATAGACAGTAATAATCTCCATAATGAAACAATGCTATATAATTTTTACATTTATATATAAACATTTTATAATGTTTTATAATTAAATAAGTATATTCAGTTAAGTAATTTTCTTTTTTAAATTAAATTTATTGAGGTGACATTGGTTAATATCATTATATCATTATATAGGTTTCAAATGTACAATTCAATAATATATCATCTGTATACTGCATTGTGTGTCTACCACCCAAAGTCATGTCCTTCCATCACCATATATTAACTAATTTTTAATGTCTTCAAAATTTTTGCACTGTAATCTACCATATGGCTTTATTTATTTCAACATGTTGAAGATAACACTCCCATAGAGAAAGGGATACAGGTCGGGGAGGAGAGAGTCGTAGTCTACATCAGGTTTAGGGAAAGGAAAAGCAAATCATGAGGATGTATGCCTTTGTGCTTCCAGCATTAATGAGGGGAATTGAGGAGAGTTATTACATAAATTCATTACAGAGGACAAAAATATTCAATTCTGATAAGCTAGCATACTAGAAATATCCTTTAAGGGTATATACATTCCAAAAAATTGGTGAGACATCACTAATTTTCTTACAAGGGAAAGACCTAAGCAATAGGTTCTATTCTCTGCCCCTCGTCTAGCCCTGGAGATGCCAGTAGTGAGACAGGGAATTGAGAATTCCTTTTAGGAACTACAAAGGGCTGTCGGATATTGATATGACCCTAATATGATTTAGTTCTTGTATTTTCTGGGCCTCCAGTGGAAGTCCAAAGTCCAGAGAGAGAGTTTGGTTGCTGTGCAGGATATCTGTTGATATTTTTCTCTCCCGTGTGTCTTGTTGAGATCAGGCTAATTATTGCCATCAGGATAGGTTAATAGAGTAGCAGTTAGAAGCAGTTCACAGTATACTGTGAATCTTGATGGGTTGAATGGTTACCAAGCTTGCAATTTTAGTCTCAGAACTCAGCAAAAATGGCATCAGAAAAAGGAGATAAGAAAAATAAATAAATAAAAGAAGGAAAGAGAAATTTGCTCCAGAATCAAGAAAAAAAGTTTACTAGAAATAGATTCCAAGCAAGTATTCCTCTTACCTGGCCATTTGTAGGGTAATGTTGGGACAATGCTGGAGGCAAGAACAACAGATTAACTTAGTCTGGTAGCCTCTAGCCCTTGTCATAAAAAATGATGCAGCCAGTTATCAAGGAGAGATGTTACTGAGTTAGAGTGGCTGAGATGTTTTCTTGGGCACAAAAAAAAATCCATATGTTGGGATAGAGGATAAAGAATATAGATAATTCTAGCTGCAGATTAAAAGACTCTATGTTTCTTCCATTTCTACACAATGTAGCAAGAACCAAATAAAGTTAGGACCCAGCCTTGTCTGATCTCTGCAGAAGAAACTAACCAAGGCAACAAATATATTGACAGGAAGAAAAAAAATCAATATATCTGAAGAGCTCCAGCAATTTGAAAGAAAACTAACTACTGGAACAAACATATACTAAAGGAAGCAGAATTATTTGAAAGTAAGTGAAAACTTTGAATAAGCCTAACAGAAGTCTTAGAGAAATAAATAACTAAAAGGAATGAGTTGCATAGTAAAACATATAAAAGTGACCAAATAAATTACTGAGCAGAAATGTTGGTGGAGAAGCTTTCAGAATGCATTAGTAAGTGACTGAGTTAGAGAGAATAACAAAATCAAGATATATAAAAACTAAAAAAAAAGTGCCAATATTTATTAGAGGTCAGTGAAGAAGAAAATTACAAATAAATGAGATAAAATATCTGAGAAAAAATGATATAAGGTTTCTAAAACAGTTGATAATATGCCATGTAGAATAGCCAAGGTTTAAAGCGCATGCACAGACGCACGCATAGACACACACACACACACACACACACACACACACAAATAAAACAGTATAATGAATTTAACCATTAATGAAAAAAATTTATAGTAATTTTTTTTTATTTTCTTTGAAATAAACCAGATCCCTTACAAGGGAAAAGATTAAGAAATGAGTCTAACTTCAAATCGACATGGGGAGTATAAGAAAATGGAGACGTATTTGAAGTGTTAAAGGAAAAGTACTTT
Source organism: Pteropus medius (assembly GCF_902729225.1). Lineage (NCBI taxonomy): Eukaryota > Metazoa > Chordata > Mammalia > Chiroptera > Pteropodidae > Pteropus > Pteropus medius. Next base: position 33,925,032 of record NW_024354500.1, on the reverse strand, counting down.
TTTAAGAAAAAAATTATATCTTGCTAACCTTTAATTTCAATGAGAGAATGAAATAAAGATATTTGGAATCATAAAAATGTCAGATCATTTATCTGAATATTTATCTCTTTGAATAACAAACTCTGGATAGATTTATTCTACCAACAGTAATTGTAACTTAGGAACATAACAACAATAACTAAAATTTTGGGAAAATTTATTAATAAATAAATATTGATTCTGTGTTTAGATTTTTTACTGGAGTTGTAAACAGTAACTTATTTTGATAATATTTTCATAGTTGCTATTGCCTATATATTGGAACACTGTTTATTTTGATGGGTTGATTTTTCAATCTGGCTTCTCTGTTGAATGAACTCTCTAACGAGTTTAAATAGAAAACTCAATAGAAGAAACACAAATAACTTAGCTGATCATTTACCTCATTGCTTTATTAGACTGTTTTGATAAATACTTCTAGCAATATTTTTGAGTGCTTACATTAATATCGGGCATATGTTAATGTTTTACTTATACATAATCAGATAGTTTTACAAAGATGAGCCTTTTATTTAATCAAACTTAATTTGACATGACAAATTTTTATGAGATGCCCTTTATTATATTAAGAAAAATTTTGGCATGCAGAAGAGATTGTTTATCACTGTCATGAAGTAATCAGTGCTCAGTTCCTAACGGGGAACAGTTCAGAGTATATAACTCACTTGTATCTGTGACATGGAGGTCAGGAGGGTATAAAGAGAGTGGATATAAATACTAATTAATAATACCAGCTAATATTTATTGAGCACATTATAAGCACCAATTTCTAATGAGGAAGATGTGAGAAATTAAAGTACTTTTCACTTTCATCTAAAAATTAATATTGCCACTTTATAATTTCCCCAAAAGTACATGTGTTCTGAATGCAGTTTTGATAATAGAATGGGGTGCTTACACACAAGGGTGTGCCCCTCTTTCTTTATTATAAGGGTGCTTGTCATTTCCAATTTACCCAGATTTTTTTTTAAAAAAATACTTTTTATAAAGTTTATAAAATATTTTAATATACTTTAAAATATATTAAATGTTTATAATATATAAGATAACGTACTTGTAATTAATGTAATGTAAGCCATCATAAAATTTAAAATTGGAGAATGTAGGAAAGTTATTTTTTCATTACATTCTTATTTGAATTCCTCTCTGAGAAACAAAATTATTCTTGCATCCCTGAACCAATCACATCTCTGTAACCTGAATTCTATTCATTATACTTTCCTTGTCTCTCCAAACAAGCAATTTTATGCTCCTCTGGAACACTATAACCTGAGTTAGCCACTGCTGATGTTTAATGTATTAAGGACAAGAGATAAATACACTTTACTGTGTTTTTCTAAGCTGCATCAATTTCCTTGGCGTGGAGAGTTCATCTAAGCGTTGGGGTGTTTTTGAGGGGAGAGACACAAAAGCACTGTGCAGAGGAAGGGAGACACAATTGTTGGGTGGACTCCCAGATTTGATTTCTACATACCTTGGTCTATTCTGAACTAGAAATTCTGGCAACTCTACTGTAAGAAGCCGAGATGTAGGATGGGAGTTGTAGTTGAAGGGATGTTCGAGTGTGAGGCTATACAACTGTACCCTGGCAGACAATGTGGAACTAAGGGCAATGAATTAGCAATGTAGGTCTTCCTTGTTCCAGAGATAGGCAGATCCTCTGGAATATCACGCTCAATCAAGAGCCCATGCTATGAGTAGATGGCAAAATGGACAAGCATAAATAGGTCATAGAGTTGCTTCCCTATGGCAGGCAATATGTCTTCAGTAATCTGGGTCATGTGGATTTCTGCCCCACATCAGGAGAATATGAACTTGAAAAATTCAAAAACCTGAGACTAGTACATTCTGTCACAAGGGATTGTGGAAAATAGACAAGAAAGAGCCAGAAAGTTAAAAGTCAGAGGTATTATATTTTTGCTGTAATTGTTCATCCCCCTTCTGGCATTTTCATCCTCAGTGGGGTGATGAGCTTTAGAAATATCAGAAAAGATGTGGAAGTGAGTAGGAAATTGGAACTACTGGCGTGCTTCCCTGGGAAAACACTTGGAAGATACCAAAATTTGAGGGATGCCTCGAGTTAGCAGTCTTGCAATGTGGCCTTAAAAAAGAAATAGAATAAGCTGTTGGAATCCATTTTCTGTTGGTATGTTGGTGGGATCTCTGCAGTTTCCATGTGCCCCAGGAATAGCACACAAAGTTGATAAGAGTTCTCCAGGATGAACAAGAGGAAGAGGAAATCCAAGAGAACAGCATTTTACCTAAAAACCCATAAAAAGATTCTTTCAAAATACTATATTTCATTAGATCATGTTTACTGAATTGGACTCATATTTACTTTTGCTGTTTTATTTTTTTAATTGTGTCTTCTTACTATTTAGCAATAATAATAGTGAGGAAGTTCCGATTAATTCATAGAAAATAAATACAGTATTTTTCCTACACCTTTCAATGTACTCTGCAATTTTCTGACCTAAAGAGGTTTGTTATATTGCTAATGATATCTTGCCACTGCCTAGAAGGGAAAAATTTAATCAACTTCTCTTATGAAAATGCTGCCTAATCTTCTTGGCTTCAACACCCAAAGATGCTTTCTAAAGTCCTTTAATAGTCACTTTTTCCTGCTATGTATTTTTAAGGCAGGTAAATGGAGGAATTGGAAGGCCATGTATTTGCTTATATGTAACCAGTAAATTTGAGAAATGAAAAAAAGTGCTTGACACTCGACATGATAAAACATAACACGGGAAAATTCTTTTGTGGAAAGAGTTTTGGAAAATACCTAAAACATCTTCATTTTATTCAATTTGACTGCTGAAAATTAATCTTCAATAACATTGAGCTAAGTTGTCCAATAATCTGTGGATATAGAAGTTACATTAGTACTTTTTAATTATGTTTCGTAAATGTTTTTAATGTTTGGAAGTACTAATGAGTTCTCTGGAGACTAGTAGTGAACATCTAATTCATATGATCAACACATTGCCATGACAGGGGCTCATTTGTGAGCACTTAAATTTTTTTTATGAAAAGAGGATAGATTTGCATTTACCTTATTTCTCAACCGTATCAGTGTTCCAAAGCTAAAGAAATCTCTGCGGCATCATTGCGATCAGCTGAGATAACTAGAGTGAAAACTTTGAGCTCTCTAGTTATCCATCTAGTCATCCTCGAGTTAGTCCACAAATCTGTAATTTTGAGAACTTTTTTTCCTAATGATCAGAATCTGAAATTTGAAAACTTGAATATCCGAATTAAAAAAATCATGTGTTAAGTCACATATAATTACCAGTTCAAATATAGACTGAGTCACTTAACTTACCCCTACCAGGCCACTTAACAATTCCTAAAGATCTTTGAGCACAAAGATGGATCATATAGGCATATACTTACTTGTAATTTGCCTCTCTTTGTGTTGTTCTCTGTGAATTCACATTGTTTTGACAACATTCTGGCATTTTGTACAGCATCTTCATTCTAATTCTACAGTGAAAGAGTAAAAACCAAGCACGCGGTCATATTAACATTTCTATAATAAAATTCTAGTTTATTTTTCTAAAACCCCAAGGCTAGCAATATCCTCAATTATGTAAGCTGAAAATTAAAATAATGAGATTATTCTTAAATATTATGGTTGGAAGACGAAGAAAAGCACTTCACGAAATCAAAATTTATTAATATCAATAATGTTCAGATGTAACTTCTCTTTCTGATGTTGTAAAGAGTTGAAGAAAATGCTTCCAGTAAATTTAAGAACAGGGTTAAGAATACATTCCAGTCATATACTAGCAGTTTTATCTGGGACATGTTACTTAATCTCTTTGTTATCTTAGTTTCTGCATCTGTAAATGTGACCCATTATTTATACCCAAAGTTTGTTCCAAAGATTTAATGATAACCCATGCAATATAATTGTGACATGATATATCTTGTGTTATGTGCACAATTAATAAATGAAAGCTTTGATTAGAAGCAAGTATAGTGTCGGATATCTCAGTTAAAAATTGTGAATAATAAAAATTACTATCTAATACAACATATACCAGGATCTCTTACAGATTCTGTATGTTTTCACTTTCTTTATCTTCACAGCAACTCTACAAGGGAGATACTATTACCTCCATTTGCAAATGAGAAAACGGAGGCACATATATGTTATTGGGTAGATGTCAGCCACAGCTATTCTATAAGTAAAATGAAAAGCAGAAACTTTTTATCAGGTAGGCGTGGAACAAATAATCTCTTATCCTCTCAGTGTGTTCATCCACTTGAAGAACTGCTACTATATTTTCGTGTAACACATTGCTAACAGACCAAAACTTATTTTTTTAGGTAGGCTTTTATGTAGAATCATTTAGTTACTCTTTAGAATAATTTTTGGAATAAAAATTAGCTTAGATTTTCAGTGTTTTCCCTGGAATCAAAAGAAATTTAACACCATATATATATATATGCTGCCATCTTTTGGTCATTTCCTAGAATTACCCTTCATGTTACTATACTAAACCGTGAGATTAATTAAGTAGCTCATTAGCCTGGCACAGAATATGAATATGGTTTGCAGGCCTTAATTTATTCCTACAAGAAAAGACACAATTTTGTCATGGCTACATCTAACTGGATGAATAGATATTGCAGAAGAAACCCATTGAAATCCGGGTATAAAATCTCCCAGTTGTGGGAATATCATTTATTGTACTCATTAATAAAGAAATCTTGCCTATTGTGACCAGGTTACCGAATGATTAGAACTGGAACTTAATTGCCTAACTCACAGACAATTGCTTGTAGTCAATGCTGTGATGCAATACCCAGGCCCCTTTCTGCACTAACACACTTATTCCCAGGTGGGAGTCCTCCCCATAAAAAGACAGTTCCACTGTCAGCTCTCTCTAAAAATTGTCCTTATCCATGAGCATATGCCCTTCTCTGTGCAGCCCACACACAAGAAGTGGTAGATGTAGGAACTGTAAATGCCAAGCCACCCCTTTCCACCTCGGGACAACTTAGAAGAACCACTCCAATTTTGTAGCTTCCATGGTATTAGCTGAGGACTGTTGTGACTACATTATGACTCAACTTCTGCATATGTCAAATCTTGCTTCTCTTCTTACCTCCATGAATAGATGTAAATCTGAAGACTTTCCCCCGTAATCATCCTGTATAAGAATCTTGATCTCTTTGTCTGCTTATCTACCTGCAATACTCATTATTAGTTTGCAATTCAGACCTCTTTGAGGAAGTTCTCTAGGACATCACCTCTGGTAATGTTGATGAGATACACCTTTTTTTTTTTGGTTTATGGTACACCCCTGATAAAAATCCCAAGTAAGCAATCATGGTTTATGCACCAAAGCTGTGAATTCTGGCTTGAATGAATTTAATCAGGTTCTAACTCTATATACTGACTTTTTTTTTTTTTTGCTCTGAGGGGAAATTATCTGCCTGGAAGCTGTGTTTGTCTCTTCAGTCTTATTCTTGTTCCTTAAATATGCTGCTGCTAATTCTATCAGCTCTTTCTTATCCAAATCCTGTACACTTTTATGGGACAACTCAATTTCCATATTCCCTTTTGAAATGTTCCTTAGTTTGCTGGTACTTTTACTATATTGTTTCATTGATCTCGCATACCTTTACACCTTAGAACTTTGTTTTACAGCAACTAATCTGTTTATATACCAAGTTTGTAGTGGAAAGACAATTTCTCTCTCTTTTTATGGAATGTAAGAGAACTGGGAAATATATATGTCGATATTGGTTTACCTGGAAGCATCACCTGGCTTAGAATCTGGACATCTTGATTCTCAGATGAGTGGCTTAGCTCTGAAATGCCTCAATAACTTGTTACACAAAGTTCGTATACTGATGACACTGATTGGCAGCATCAGCAACATCTGGGAGCTTGGCATGGCCTCCACTCCAGATCCCCCAAATCCAGATCTCAGAGAGTAGGGTCCAAGAACTTGTTCTGCACCAAGTTGCTCAGGTGATTCTTAAGCACAGTCAAGTTCGAGTAGTGCTATCCCAGGGTTCTGTGAGCGAAGCCAGGGTGTCTGAGTTGGAACTGTTGCTCTGTCATTTACTAACTGTATGATTAGAGGAAAGTTCTCTATCTCCTCTGGGCCTCTGTTTCTTCTACAATGCTGTAGATTTGTTTGTGAATTCCAAACTTTTAGTGTTTTGAAAGTGAAAAGAACTTAATAAAACTCAGTAAACACCATTACTGTTATTGTCATCATTATTTGGCTGTTTAATTAATCTTCCTATTTTCAGCACGTTGCTGGCTGATGAAATTATTTCTTTCTTGATGTTATGTAAGATAACTTTCTATTTGACAGTCATTTGATTCAGCAAAGAGTGTATTATATGGGATCTGGCTGATTTTGCCTGTTACTAGAAAATTGTTAATCTTACTTCCTTAAATTGTTAATCTTACTTTAGATAGAATGTTATCACATTAAATATAGTATTTATAGATCTATAGGTGAAATTAATTTAATTTACAGTGAACAAACAGTAATATATAGCATTTTTGAATTTATAATTTCTCTATATATTAATCTTCATTTCTCCCATTGTAGTTTTGAAGATTTCCGAATATCACTCTGACAATATGCAAGCCCACAGAGTGGTGCAATAGATATTCTGAGATTAAGGTTTTTCAAATTTATACTTTGTATACTAGACCGTCTTGAAGCATTTTTATCGGACAATATGAACTATAATGGGAGATGGCTTAATATTGTACCTTGTACTGACTAACTTCCCTTCCTTGGCTCATTTCCTATTCCTTACATGTGTTTCCTTCATTTTGCAAATAAACTTGCACTTCAGTCCTTGTCTAAAGGTTTGCATGTGCCAAAACCCATTGTATGAGATTACTTGTAAGTACACACTCTCAAGTCTCTTTAGTTCAGAATCTATTCCTTTGTTTTATTCATTTGAAACAAATGTCAATGTTTGCATACGCATGTTAAGAGATAGTTAAAAGAGAATTCAAATTCAGACTACAATCTAGAATTTTTCTTGTTCTTTTCATTTGTTTACCTTTCATCTTGCCAGTTGCTGAAAAGAATATAAATACCTAAATATTTTAAGCTAGCATTATAGTTGTTATAAGGAGCTGTGTGTGTGTGTGTGTGTGTGTGTGTGTGTAATAATTTTTAGTGGTAGCTATTTCTTCCCCAACGAGCACAGGATTTTAGCAGTTTTTGAATGAATGAGATCCAACATTATGCTTACTCAAATATAGAAGCAGTTATTGTCATTTATTTTGTATAAGCAGTGTCAGGGGATGGGAAGAAGGCATACATATAAAATCCAATTTTAGTATATGGTTATCAAAGCAAGCACATACATATGGAATCCAGAAAACATTTCTAGAACTGTCCTCTGTGGACATTATTTCTTCAAAAGCACATTCATGTGGTGCTATTTTTCTGTCATACATCAGGTATCTCTAGTCTAGATGTGACAAAATGTTGGGGACCCACGAGTATCCTTCTTCCCATTTTCAGGTAACTCTTCTTGCTTCTCTGAAAAATTTTACTCCAGCGAAACTCATAGCATTTAGCACTCCCACCTATCAAACTAGCATTTGCTCTCAGTGACTTTCATGTCACTTCTTCTTTTTCACAAAAATTGGGTCTCCTGAAACAAATTCAACCTGTCTATCCCAATTTCTGTAATCAACTTGAGGACTTTTAACATCTACTTGAATGTCTCTAAACTTTTGATGCCTGAGGCCCATGAACACTTGTTTCAGACCTCTCTTCTAATCTTCTTTAGTTCTCCTATTCTCATGGGCTCATTCTGAATATAACGATTACCTTAACAATTACCATACCTTTAATCACGAGGTCAAATATTTCCTTGTTGAACTAGGATATCTGTTTTGGGATTGCCAAAGTCACCCTCTTTAACTGTTCTCCAACATAACCTAGGACTCTAACTTACTCCACATTCTATTTTTCAGCTGTCTCTTGCCTGTTCTTTTCTTCTTAACCATGTTCTTCCACTTAAAAAGCACTTTTGCCAATTCTCTAACAAATTTGCCTTCTCTTCACCTCCATTCAGAGATATCTCGTCATTTTTTATTGTAAAATGGGAAGATCCCAACTCCACATTGAGACAGCTAGATATGCATGAATACGAGGTTTCTTATAGGTCAAAGAAATGGGCATTGTATAGAGTACTGAATTGGCTTTTGAGGCAAATTGACTAGGATTCAAATTTCATCTCCATCACTTGTTGGTAGGGTTTTACATAGCAGTTTGCTTTATGTCTTGAAATTTCATTTTCTCATCTGTAAAATGTGATATAATGATACTATCTTCTACATCATAGGTGTTTAGTCTGAATTAAGTAATGAAACATGTAAGGGGTTGTAAAAAGGAATGTTTTTAACATATGCGATTGCTCCCACTTCTGTGACCCTTATACAAACCTTGATAGGTTTTCTCTTACATAGCCAGTGCAGGAAACTTTGTCCAGTTTTTGTTTTCTCTTTTTCCTGTTTCCAATCAGAGTCTTGATGTCTTCACTATTCTTCACAGAGGAAGGCTTTCCATGTTGCCAATCTCTCTTAACATTATAGCATTATAACAATTTTTCTTTTTAAAAATGACTTTTATTAAAATATAGCTAACCTACAATATTATATAAGCTTCAGGTGTACACCATAGTTATTCAACATTTATATACCTAAAGAAGTGATCACCATGATGTCTAATAACTGACACCATACAGCATTATTACGATATTATTGACAATATTCCATGGCTTTTAGTTACCTACTGATAATGAACGCAAGCTTTCGTTAAAACCACTGCTCTATGTCAGTGTACAAATATTTTATGAGGCATGTTTCTCCTCTTATTCTTTATAACAAATGCACATTTTCCATAAAAGACACCATTGGACTCAGTGCCTAGCATATAATAAAAAGAAAACATAGGAGAATGGCTTGTTACATTGAATTAGGTAATTAGTTCTTAAATATGATACCAAAAACACAGGCAATGCTAGAAAAAAATTAATTTGACTACATGAAAATTTAAAAATCTTGTATATTAAAGGACATAACCAGTTTTAAAGAAAATCCATGGAGTAGGAGAAAATATTTGCCAATTGTAATAGTGACAAGGGATTAATATCCAGTACACACACACACACACACACACAAACACACACACGTGTATGTATAAATATATACACACACATATGTATATCTATATATGTATATATTCCTGAAAATCAATAACATAAAAAACACCCAATTAAGAAATTATACCAATTCTCCATAATTTCTTTCAGAGAACAGAAGCAGAGGGAATATGTCCTAACTTATTCTATAAAGAAAGCATTATTTAACAACAAAACCTGACTAAGACACAACAAGAAAAAAAATACAGACTAATATATCTCATGAACATAGATGCAAAAATCCTCGATAAATTATTAGTAGATCATATCCAATGATGTATAGATAGAACTACACATGTGAATGAATAAGATTTATCCCAGGTATGCATGACTGGTTCAACATTCGAAACTCTATTAATGAAGCCCATCACATCTGCAATCTAACAAAGGAAAGTCGTATGATCATATCGACAGATGCAGAAAAAGCATTTGATAAAATCTAACACATTTGTGACAAAAAAATAAAACTTTCGGTAAACTAGGAGGAGAGAGGAACTTTTTCAACTCGATTAAGAACATCTACAAAAAAGCTACCTACAGCTAATTTTGTACTTAAGCTTTCTCGCTACAATCAGGAAAAGGAGAAACAAGAAGGAGAAACAAGCTTTCTCACTACAAACAAGAAAAGGAGAGCCCCTCTCACCAACTCCTTTACAACATCTTTTTGGAAGATCTAGCTAGTGAACTAAGACAAAAAAGGAAATAAAGTATACATATAGGGAAACAATAAAACTTTGATTGCAGATGACATGATCATTATTCATGTAGAAAATCGGAAGAATCGACATTAAAAACTAGAAACTAATAAGTGACTATAGCAAGGTTGCAGGAAAACACCATTAATATATCAAAGTCTTTTGGAAGCCAGCCGACCAAGTCAAACCGGGTACCTGAATGCGGGAGCGGGGACTGAGAAAAAAGAGAAGACAGACAGGGTGTAGGAGGGAGAACAGATCTCACAACTGTCTCTCGGAGTTTATTTCTTATGCTTCTTTTTATACATAATCAGTTCCTTTGTGTATCCCAAGACAACATAATTAAAGTAACATCCTGAAGATCAAGGTACAATAGACACTTCCTTTGACACTCCCTTCGACACTCCCTTTATCTATACTTAATCTTCTTCCTGGAATTCCACAGAACCGACTTTTCCTTTTTATGCAAGCAGGCCTCCCAAGATAATCCATGCACTCTTTTGAATTTGGGGAGCTTTAGTTCCCTACAAAAGTCAATTGATGCCATATATAACTGCAGTGAGCAAGTGAAATTTGAAATAAAACATAATACCACTTGCTTAGCACTCCAAGAAACAAAATGCTTAGGCATAAATCTAACAAAATATATATAAGGTCTATATTAAGAAAACTACTAAATTCTGATGAATAAAATTTAAAAAGAACCAGATAATTGGAGAAATATTTCATGTTCATAGAAAGGAAGATTCAATATTGTCAAAATATCAATTCTTCTTATTTTGAGCTATAGATACAATACAGTCTAAAACAAAATCTCTGCAGGTTGGTTTGTAGATGTTCACAAACTGATTCTAGTGTTTATGTAACTTACAGGTTGCAGCAAACTCAATTATAAGAGAAGTTTATAGCCATAAATGCCTTTATTGGGGAAAAAAGAAAGATCTCAAATAAACAGTCTAACTTTACACCTTAGGGAACTGGAAAAAGGAAAACAAAATAAGTCCAAAGTTAACAAAAGGAAGGAAATTAAAAATATCAGAGTGGAAATAAATAAAATAGAGACTAAAAGGCAATAGAAAAGATTAATGAAACTGAAAGCTAGTATTTTGAAAAGAAAAAGTGAACAAACCTTTAACTAGACTTACCAAGGCAAAAAAGAAAGAAGACCTAAATAAATTTTAAATAAAAAAGAAGACACTACAATTGATACCACACAAATATAAAGAATCTTAAGGCACTATAATGAACAGTTAAAGTCCATCAAATTGGACAACATAGAAGAAATAGAAAAAAATTCTGGAAATATACAACCAACCCAGACTGAATTAGTAAGGAGTGGAAAATCTTAACAGACCAGTTATGAGTAAGGAGATTGAAATAATAATTAAAAACCTCCCAACAATGAAAAGTCAGAGAATAGATGGCATCATTTGCTATTTCTATCAAAATAATTAAAGAGAAATAATATCAAGCTTTCTAAACTCTTTCAAAATTAAAAAAAGAGAGAACACTTCCAGTATCATATTATGAATCGAGCATTACTGTGATACAAAAGTTAGACAAAGACATTACAAATGAAAAATATATGTCTAAAATACACATATATATATGCCAATATCTCTAATAAACAAGTGCAAAAATCCTCAATTTTAAAATATTAGCAAAAAAAATTCAACAGTACATTGAAAGGCTCATACACTATGATCAAGTATAATTCATTTAGGGATACATGATTCAACATCTGAAAATTACTATATATGATACACAGCATTAACAAACTGAAGGATAAAATTCATATGATCATCTCAATAGATGCAGAAAAAGCATTTGACAAAAGGCACCATTATTTCAAAATAAAATTCTCAACAAACTGGAGTTCAACAATAGAGGAAACATACTGCTACATAAGAAAGGCTACATATTCTAATCCCACACTTAACATCATTTTCAACCATGAATAGCTCAAAGTTTTTTTTCTAAGATCAGAGACAAGAGTAGGATTTTCACTCTTGCCATTTTCATTGAATATAGTACTGGAAGTTCTAACCGGACAAATTAGGTAAGAAAATAAAAGACATCCAAATTGTAAAGAAAGAAGTACAATTTTTTTTTTTATTTGCAGATGACATTATATGTAGAAAACCCTAAAACTACCAACGATCTGTTAGAACTCATAAATGAATTCAGTAAAGTCACAGACTACAAAATCAATGCACAAAAGTTAGTTTCATTTCTACACACTAACAACAATCAGGAAAAATTTTTTAAAAATTATAATTACATCAAAAATAAAATAACCAGAAATAAATTTAACCAAGAAGGTGAAAAATCTGTACACTGAAAACTAAGACATTAATGAAAGAAATTGAAGAAGACACAAGTAAATGGAAATATATGTTGTATTCATTGATTGGAAGAATTAATATTACTAAAATTTCCATTCTACTAAAGCAAACTGCAGATTCAATGCAATTTCTATTAAAATGCCAATAGCAATTTTTTTCACAGAAATAGAAATAATAATCATAATATTTATATAGAACAACAAAAGACCCTGATTAGCCAAAGCAGTCTTAAGAACAAACAATAAATCTGCAAGTATCATACTTGCTGATTTCAAACTATATTACAAAGCTATAATCAAAAAAGTATGGTAATGGCATAAAAATGAACACATAGCTCAATGGAACAGAACAGAGAGCCCAGAAATAAACTCATGCATATATGGTGAATTAATTTACAAAAACAACTAAAAAGCCAAGATCTACAATAGAGAAAAGATGATCTCTTCAACAAATGATTTGGGAAAAACTGGATAGCTGCATGCAAAAGAATGAAACTGGACCCCTATCTTACAACATACACAAAAAACAACTCGAGATGGATTAAAGACATGAATGTAAGACCTTAAACCATAAAAATCCTAGGGAAAAAATGGTCCTTGACATTGATTTGGGAATGATTTTTTTGTATATAACACAAAAAACAGGTGGGAATTATGCCAAATTCTTCTGCTCAGCCAAGGAAACCACCAACAAGATGCAAAAGCAAACTCTCAAGTGGAAGAGATTTGCAAACTGCATATCCCATTAACGGTTAATATCCAAAATGTACAAGGAAGTCATGTAATTAAAACAAGTGACAACAAAGAAATAATCTAATTAAAAATGAGCAAAGGACCTAAATAGACATTTTTTTCTAAAGAAGATATAGAAATGACTAACAGGTGCATGACAAGGTGCTCATCACTAATCATTAGGAAAATGCAAATGAAAACAATAATGAGATTATCACCTCCTATCTGCTAGGATTGTTCTTCCCCTGCAGACAAGAGATAATAAAAGCTGGTGAGGACCTGGAGAAAAGGGAACCCTAGAACACTGTGGGAATATAAACTGGTGCAACTACTATGGAAAATAGTTTGAAGGTTCTTCAGGAAATTAAAAATACAGCTACCATAGGTGTCAGTAATCCCACTTCTAGTTATGTATCCAATGGAAATTAAATTATTATCTTAAAGAGATATCTGTACTCCCATATTCATTGAAGCACTATTCACATCGGCCAAGGTATGAAAACAACCTAAGTGTCAATGGAAAAAAAGATTAAAAGTGGTATATGAAGTGGGATATTATTTAGCCTTAGAAAAGAAGAAAATTCTGTCATTGAGACAACATGGACGAAACCCGGAAGTTTCATGGACGAAATCCATCCCAGCCATTTATCATGCAAAGTGATATAAGACAGACACAGAGAGAAAAATACTGCATGGTATCACTTATACTTGGAAACAGTTAAAAAAAAAAAAGAAAACAGAGAGTAGAAAAATTGTTCCCAAGAGTTGGAGGATGGTAGAAAGAGGCAGAGGTTGGTAAAAGGGTACAAACTTTCATTTTAAGATGAATAAATTCTGAGGATCTAGCATATAGCATGGTGACTATCATTGATAATATTGTCTGACATAATTAAAATAAAAAAGAAAATTAACTCTATAAACTTAGCATGTGACAAATGCTAAAGTATATCTTGAAGAAGTTCTTTTGTAGAGTTCTGGAGAATAACATGTTTTAGTTTTTTTCAATTTGGCTGCTGAAAATCAATCTTCAACACCATTGGATTAAGAGGCTTATAGTCAGTCAGTAGATATGAAAGTCTTTTTATTTCTTTTATATTACATTGTAGTAAAAAAAAGTCTCGAAAATGTTATTAATGTATAGTTGTAGGAAATGTGTAGAAAATACATATGGCTTTTCTGGAAACTAAAAATGAGCATCTATTTTATCTAGTCTTCACATCGCCGTGAGGTGGGCTCATTTACAACCCTGAAAATTGTTCTTAGGGGCAGCTTGGTATAGTTGCATATCACACATTTCTCAAAGCAAAAGAAATCCCCATTGTGATATTGTGTATAGCTGAGAAAACTACATAGCATGAAAACGTTCTAGCTATTTAACTGTCATTTATCCTGTTATTATTGCGTTATTGAAGTATTCTTAATTTTCAGATTTAGATTTTTTCTCTTCATAATCAGGATCTGAAATTTGAAAATTGGAATACCCAAATTACAAAATATAATGATAGAAGAATGTATTAGGCCACATTCACTGTCACGGATGGGTACAAATGCAAATGCAGACTGGATAATTTAATTTATCATTGCCAGGATACTTACTAATTCTTGGAGATTTTTGAACACAAAGTTGGATCATATAGACATACCTACTCATAGTTTGCCACTCTCTTGTGTTGTCCTCTGTGAGTTCACACTGCTTTGACAACATTCTGACATTTTATGCATCTTCACTATAATTCTACGAAAGAAGAATAAAAACTCAGCACATGGTCTTATTAAAATTTCCATGATAAAAATTCTAGTTTATTTTTTTTAAAACTCCAAGGCTAGCAATATTCTCAATTGTGTAAGATAAAAATTTAAATAATGAGATTATCCTTAAATATTCTGGTTGGAAGAGGAAGAAAAACATTAACATATCAATGTAACATATCAGCCACTGAATTCACAAAATCAAAATCTGGTAATAATATTCAGACATAGCTCCTCTAAAGAGCTGAAGGAAATTTCCAGTAAATAAGACCAGGGTTAGAAATACATTCCAGCCATTTATTAGCAGTTTTACCTGGGACATATTATTTAATCTCCTTGTATCTTAGTTTATGCATTTTTTTTACTACTTCAATGATATTTTTATTCTCTTTGCAATAATTATTCTTATTTATTTCATAATAGAATAAGGCCTCCAAATTTAGTTTCTGCAGATTAATGTGTTTCCAAATTTATAACCATCATTAAGTCACAAGGTTTTGAAGAGTCTCAGAACAGACTAAAAAATGGCACTCACAGTATAAAGAGTGAATCTTAATGTAAACAGTGTACTTTGTGATAATGACTTGTCTATGTAAGTTTATCATTTACAACAAAAATACCGGCCTGGTGGGAGATGTTTATAATCAGGGATCCTATACATAATTAAAGACAGGGGGTGTGTGGGAAACCTCAATGTTGTAAAACTAATTCTGCTCTAAAGAATTAAGTCTATTTAAAAAAAAAAAAGGCACTTATTCCAAAAATGTTAAAGTTGTAAGTGGAACTCTTACTGAGACCTCATTTAATTTACATTCATTTAGTTGCCATTTCAGGTTGTAAATTTTTCAAACAAATTGGTTGATTACAAAGCAAAATTAGATAAATACATATCAAATTCTACTATTCAATAAAGTTGCCTTTAAAGATCTATTTTAACAAAGATTATGACAAAGATCCTAGATTTATATGAGATCCTATATCTGATCACATTATCTTTCTAATAAATTATGTAATGCTCACTGCTGATAAAAATACATGTTCACCAATATGTCATATGCATGGTTAGTGTTTTATCCTTTGAAGAATGGTTCTGAAACCACATAAGTCAGGCAGAAAGTAGAAAATGGTTTTATAAAGATATGTTATAACATATGTAATGACTGTTCACTCTACAAAATCTTGATCAGAGAGCTTGTGATACACCTAGTTGGCAGTAGCACCAACGTTTTCCAAGCAGCCAGTCATCATTTTCTCTTGTCTGCATAGACTTCTCGTTAGCTGCTTTGTGCTTTTGGTGCATGATCTGAGTCCCTCTGCTTGCTCTGAGAGGTAGTTAAGCTATCGCCTTTTCTTTTTTCCTTGCTAATTCCCTGGGATTTCTTCATGTTTTTTGGCGGACGAGTTCTCGTCGATTTCCACGGATCGTGCGGACTACAGGACCCGAGTCTAGAAGAGAGGGACTCAAAAGCAGCAACTTCCTCGCAAGCTCAGCGGCAGTTCCCACCAGTAGATCTGGAAGGTTGAGCCCGCGTGGGCCTTAGGCCAGGCGATACTTCTGGTCCGTCCACTGCCCACAAAGTATTTCTGCATTTATAAATGTGACCATTATTCACACCTAAAGTTTGTTCCAAAGTTTTAATGATACCTCATGCAATACATTCGTGAAATGCTGAATCTTGTATTGGGTGCACAATTAATAAATGACAGTTCGGACATGTCAGTTAAAAATTGTGATTAATAAAAATTAATAGCGAATACAATACACCAGGATCTATTACTAATTTTGTACGTATTTTTCCTTACTTTAATCCTCATAGCAATTCTACAAGGGAGGTATCATTATTATCTCCATTCGCAAATGAGGAAACTGAGGCACAGATATGATATCAGGTATATGTCAGCAACAGCTGTTCTACAAATAAGTTGAAAGGAAAAACCTCTTTAATGGTAGGTATGGGACACATGAAATCATCTTAGCTCTCTCATCTTCTCATTGTGTGCATCCACTTAAAGGACTGCAACGTATTGCCAGTAAAGCGTAGAGGCTGGTTTTTTTTTTTTTTTTTTTTTTACTATAAGCTTTTATGTAAAATATTTTGGCTACTCTTTAGAATGATTTTAGGATATCAATCTAACAGTTTTGCCTTGGCTTCTAAAGTTTAACTATCATATGTATATGCTGCCATCTTGTGGTCAGTAGCGAGAATTACCCTTTCATGTGACAATTTTCTAAACCATGAGATGAATTAAGTAACTCAGCCTGGAACAGAGAAAACAACAACAACATGGTTTTGCACCTTTTAATTACTTTACAACAAAAACACATTTTTCTATCAAAACTATAAGTAACTACAGGAATAGAATCGACAGGACACACCCAATCAGGGCATAGATCTCCCAGCAAAGGGGCTACTAATGCACTGACTAGTAAAAAAATTCTTGCCTGTTACAACTAGGTTACCACATGCTTAGAAATAGAATTTATCTGGCTCTCTCAAAGACGATTTCATCCATGCATGCTGTCATGCATTCATTATCCAGGCCCCTTTCTGCACCAAAAGGCGTATTCCTCCAGCAGCTAGAAGTTCTGTTCTCTCTAAAAATTGCCTTATCCATGGCCTTAACTCTTCCTTGGGAGAGCCCACATCCAAGTACTGGTAGATGTGGGGATTATAAATGCCAGGCTGTATAAATAGATGATAGATCAATATTTTTTTCCAGTGTTTTTGAGATACCATTGACATACAGCTCTGCATGAGTTTAAACTGTACCACATAATGACTTGACATACATACATTCCCAGCAACTTTCAAATACATCATACAGCAGTGTTAACTATAGTCATCATGTAGTACATTACGTCCCCAGGACTTATTTGTCTTATAATTTGAAGTCTGTACTTTTTGACCACCTTCATCCAATTTCCCCACAGCCCATCCCACATCTCAGGTAACCACAGATCTGATCTCTTTCTCTGTAAGTTTTGTTTTGTTTGTTTATATTTGACATAGAACTGAGACCATCTAGTATTTCTCTTTCTCTGTCTGCCTTATTTCACTTAGCATAATGTCCTTCAGATCTCTTTTTTGTTGTTGAAAACAGCAGGATGTCTTTTGTTTTATGGCTAAATAGTATTCTATTGTACAAATATACCACATTTTCTTTATCCATTCCTTTGTAAATGATGAGGGTTCCCTCCCCTCTCCCATGACTTGGCTATTATAAATAATTCTGCAATGAACACGGAGTTGCATATATCTTCTCAAGTTAATATTTTCGTTTCCTTTGGATAAATACCGAGAAGTAGAATCGCTGGATTATATGGTAGGTCTATTTTTAGTTTTAGTTTTAGATTTTTTTTTTTTTCTTTGAGGAACTCCATACTGTTTTCCATAATGGTGGTACAAATTTACATTTCTACCAACAGTGCACAAGGGTTCCCTTTTCTCTGCATCCTCCACTAACACTTGTTATCTCTTGTTGCTTGTGATTAAAAAGTTGTCATATCCAAAAACATCAGTGGCAAGACCAATGTTGAGGCTTTTTCTCTATGTTTCCTTCTAGGCATTTTATGGTTTCGGGTATTATATTTAAGTCTTTAATCCATTTCAAGTTAATTTTTGTGAGTGTTATAAAGTAGGGACCAATTTTTCCAGCACGATTTATTGAAGAGACTGCCTTTTTACATTCATTTAAGAGTTCAAATTATAGCTGAAATTTCAGAAATAACAAACAAAAACTATGCTCTAAAATGTTTCTTTTAATACATAACAAGAAAATTTTGTTCTAAAATCTTTCTTTTATTAAAATGTTTCAAAAGTTATATTTCAATTACTAAAATTTATGCCAATTATAATGTCGAGATTATGCTGGAGGCAGGTTAGAGTGGAGAGACAAGAACCAGAACAAGAGATATACTTAATTTCTGGCAGCCATTAGGCCTTGGCGATTAAAAGGAACTCAGTAGGTAGGAAGAAAAGAAATTATGAGCTAGAGCTGCAGAGATGTTATCTTGAGGACAAGAAATGTCCATATGTGGGAACAGAAGAGAGGGAGCAGGGGACCGTCAGCTACAACATAAAGCCCCTCAGGATTGATGTCTTTCAAACTCCAGCAACCACATCAAGAAAAAATCAAGTGAGGACAAAGCCTTGTCTGATCTTTGCAGACTTAACTAAACAAACAATATATATTTGTAGGAAATATATTATCCCCTCCAGTATTATTAGAGAAAGGCGATAATGCAACGACACCTACCAAAGGAAGCAGGGCTATTCAATAAATCAATACACAGTGAATATCCTTAGGGAACTAAACATAATGGAAATTTAAATGATTGTTAAGAAATTATAAATCATAACTACTTGGAGATAACTAGAAGTGAAAAAAATAGTTGAAATGAAAAACTCAAAGGACGGAAGGATTTCATAGAACATGAGATACAAAAATAGGTAAAGAATGAATTAATGAGAAGAAACGTTGATAGAGAAACTCTTTCAGAATACATTACAAAGAGATCAAGAGTTAGAAAGAATGAGAATAAATTCAAGATATATGGACACTAAAGAAGTTGTCAAGATTCATCCGTGAGATATCACAGGAGAGAAAGCATAGATAAATGTGACAAAATATTTGAGAAAAGGACAATCATGTAATAAAAGTAATAGATTTTAGATTAAAAGTATATGATACACCATACAAAATGGCAATGACTTAAAAATAAAACACAGCACATACACCTAGAAATGACATAGTGAATTTAGACAATATCACATATTCCACAGTTTAAGGGCTTAGTTCCACAAGATTGCCCCACTCCACTATAGCCACAGTCAGAAGCCCAGGTTAACACCTGGGCCAACACGTGTGCTTCTGACCAACAGACTAAATCAGAAGTTCCAATGACCCCCTCTTTGGATTTGATTAACTTGCTGGAGCGACTCACAGAGAAACATTTTACTCAGAGAAACATTTTACTTATTAGATTACCAGTTTATTATAAAAAGACACAATTCAGGAACAGCCAGATGGAAGAGTTGTATAGGGAAAGGTGTGGAAAAAGGGCAAAGAGCTTTCATAACCTCTCTGAGGCACCACTTTTCTCAAATCTCCATTTGCTCATTAACCTGGAAGCTGTCCAAACTCAATCCTTTTGAGGTTTTATAGAAGCTTCATTTCATAACCAAGATTGATGAATTCAACCTCCAGTCCTCTTTCCCCCAGAGGTCAAGGGGTGGGATTAAAAGTTTTAACCTTCTATTCTCATGATTGGGTCTCCAGGCAGCCAACTCCCATCCTTTGGTGTAGTCTAAAAGTTGTCTCATTAACATAACAAGAGAGATCTTTTATCCCTTAGGAAATCCCAAGGGTTAAAGAGCTCTGTGCCAGGACCAGGGCAAAGAACAAATATGCATGTCTTATTATAAATACAATATCACAGCAGGTACCCACTTTTTTAAAGAAAATAATAAAAATTCACGATAAATTCATAGTAAATAGCTCAATATGAATTTTCGTTTAAAAAGTACATAATCTTTTTTATGAAATGATTGGAATTAATGAGAAATAAAACATTTTCAAAATCTAAATTTTATGTCTGTGTTTTCTATATGAGAATCTTTTTTTTTATTAGTTTCAAGTATACAGTACATTGGTTAGACATTTATATAGTTTATGAAATGATCTCACTGATTGATCACTCTATCTTCTCTCTTGACTCTACACATAGCCATCTTTAAAATCTTTTATTAACTTCTTGTTATTTCTTCATCTGGTGGTACACTGTTTGATGCCATGTGAAGTTTGGAAGAAGATGCCCTTAATGCAAGATCTCTACGTCTTTCTAGTTGTGTGACCATGAGGAAGTCATGGCAAATTTTGGAAACTCAGTGTCCTCATATGTAGAATTATGATAATAAATTCCACTCCCAGAAGGCTGTTGTATTGTTTAAGTGATATCACATAAATAACTTCATGTTTGCTCTATATTTGGCAAAATTCTAAATACCTGAAGGCAGTTCCTATTGAGATAATGATTTTTACAATCCGCAGCCTTAAACCAGAAACCTAAATGCAGTTGACATTTGTAGAAGTGAAATAATTTTCATGCTTCTCAATGATAATCAGGCTTTATTCAATGACCACACATTTTTGACAAATCTTCTATTCTATTTCTACCTGAGGTGATTGGATTCACCCTAGTGAGATTCCTGTGTTCCTTTATCAGTTTCTTCCCATGAAAAGTTTCGAAAGTTACAGGCTAATCCGAGTAGCAGAAATACCACATCCCTACTATTATTCAGTGGTTCAGAGTATATGATCCCAGAGCTGTCCTAGGAGAAACTATGGGGGCGAATGACAAAAATCTAGAGAATTTTCTTTTATATTATATAAACTTTTAGAAAGAAAGAGCCCATTTATGGGGTGGGGGGCGGGGAAAGCACAAACCAGAAAAAATCCTGAAACTGAAAGCAAAATACCAGGTCATGGGCTCTCTTTGAAGCCATACACCTCATCAATTTCTTTAACGTTCAGATTCACTAATATTTACATCTTTATTTGAAATGAGGGATACAATATCCTCTCTACTATATGGATTACACCTTGTATGTAATCAATGCTGAATACATATTGTGTTAAGAACACACAAGTTTTATTTTCCCTGCTTTAAAAATGTGTATAGATATAGCGATGAAACAATTGAACATTTAAACCACTTGGAATTAGGCAATATTTACCTTACAGTTAATAAGACTGGACTCTTGTTGCTTTGTGGATTATTTTATTGATTGATTTAAAATAGAAATACAGTTAACAAGTAAGGAATTATTAGTTCATGTAAGTTATGCAGAGAAAACAAAGAGGGTGGTTGGAGACATGGGAAAGCAGAGGAAGGAGTTAAACAGAGAAAAAATCTCCTCTAGCACAGGTTATTGTTGAGGGACCCAATTATGCCATCAGCTGAATTATGTAAACTTAAGAACTATAAATCTCATGATTTAAATATGAGGCAGGTGTTGAACTGGACCTTTCACTTCAATGGTAAGAAAGTTTACAACAATGTTACTTCAGGATGAATAAGGACAGGAGTGCATGGCATTGTTGTAAATACTTGAAGCCCATATATGGTTAGTGAAATTTAGGATCTCAAGTATAATTAAACCAAATGAAATTCAGCAGAAGTTGCTGAAGCAAAGTAAGGTAAAAAATACAGTCAAGCAAACATTTTCCCAACAGTACATTATAGTGTAAATAACAAAGGTTATGCTATCTCAATGTCACAGAGACAGCTAGCTATGTACAGTAATTGAGCTGATGGGTGGCTGCATCCAAGAACTTGCTTTTGTAACTTACAGTTCAGTGTATTCATCCTTGTAGATGCAGGGGTTAGCTGAAAGGAAAAGCATGTTTATACAATATTAATCATGAAAAACTTACAATCTCTGTGGAAAAAGATTATGTCCTTAAAGGCATAAACATAAAATGTATTAAAAATTAATTAATTTTCATTATCATGAGCTAAGGTAATGAGTTAAATGAGGTCAGTTATTAAAGAAAAAAAGATGAGTCTAATCTGATATTTAACAGGTTTCTTTGATCACATTTTTTTGGTAGGACATCTAAACAGATTGGAGATGAATCATCTTTATCAATTATAATGTTATTTTGAAATCATTAACCTCATAAGCTATATACAGTAAAGTGATAAAAGTTTTATCTATTCCTTGTAGTCTGCTTATATGATGCCCTGTTATTTAATAGTTAAGGCATTTCTTTGGATTATTAAAATTAATATATAGCCACATATGACAATTTATCTCTGGGGTCTCTATTCTATTCCACTGGCATAGTCCGTCTTTAAACCAGTGCCACTTTGTTTTGATTACTGTAGCTTTGTAGTAAGTTTTGAAATTAGAAAGTGTGAGTCATCTAGCATTTTTCTTTTTAATTAAAACAATTAATATACAATAATTAATATAGTCAATGTAAAAATTATATAAGTTGCACACATAGGATAGTAAAATATCTCAAATAATCTCTTGACTCAGAGATTATCTTAAATAACAATGCAGTGGGCTCTATCCTATGAGCAGGCACATAGTACACCAAAAACTTTAAGTTATCCATCATTATCTTACTGTCTTCTGCTATGTGGTATTTTGGAGAAACATGATATGTGATAGATTCTTTTCTTTTTATGTAACATTTTTTCTTTGACTTATATAAGGTGTTTTAATTCATCTTTTTCCTTTTATCTCTTACTCTCCCTCATAGTTTTATTGAGATATAATCAACATATAACATTGTATTAGTTTAAGGTAAATACAATAATTTAACATATGCATTTAGTATGAAATGATTACCACTTAATTTAGTTAACATCCATAACCTTATAGTTATACTATTTTTTTCTTCTGATAAGAACTTTTAGGATCTACTTTCTTAGCAACTTTTGAAAATACAGGATAATATTTTCAACTACAGTCAATATGCTGTACATTACATCCCCAGAACTTATTCATCCTATAACTAAAAATTTGTACCTTTTGATCACTTTCACTTCACCTCATAGCCTCTAAAAACCACCAGTGTGTTCTCTGTATCTAAGAGCTTGTTATTTTTAGATTCCACATGTAAGTGATATCATATAATATTTACTTTTCTCTGACTCATTTCACTTAACATAATGCTCTTAAACTCCATTCATATCGTTGCAAATGGCAGAATTTCCTTTTTTATGGTTGAATAGTATTTTACTATACAGCTTTGTGTTTTAATGTAGTCCTACTTGTTTATTTTCGGTTTTGTTGCTTGTGCTTTTGGAATCGAATACAAAAAATAATTGCCAAAGCTGATAACAAGAAGATTGCCCCCATAGTTTCTTCTAGGAGTTTTATAGTTTTAGGTTTACATTTAAGTTTTTAATTTATTTTGAGTTAATTTTGTATATAGTGTGAGATAGTGGTCCTGTTTCATTCTTTTTCATGTAACTATCTAGTTTTTCCAAAACTGCTTATTGAGTAGACAATTCTTTACCTTTGTATATGCTAGAGTCCTTTGTTGTAAATTAATTGACCATGCATGCATTAGATTATTTCTGGGCCCTCTCTTCTGTTCCACTGATGCCAGTACACACTGTTTGTTTACTAAACTTTTGTTTACTATAGATTACTAAACTTTGTAATATAGTTTGAAATAAGGGAGTGTGACACCTCCAACTTTATTCTTTTTCTCAAGATAGTTTTGGCTATTTGATGTCTTCTGTGGTTTTATACAAATTTTAGAATTGATTGTTCTAGCTGTGAAAAATGCCAATGGAATTTTTGTAGGGATTGCATTGAATCCGTAGATAGCTTTAGGTAGTATGTACATTTTAACAATATTAATTCTTCCAATCCATCAGTATGGAATATATTTCCATTTATTGGTGTCTTCAATTTCTTTCATAAATGTGTTATATTTTCAGTATATAAATCTCTCAATTTTTTGGTTAAATCTATTCTTTTTGATGCAATTGAAATGGATTATTTTCTTAATTTTTTTTCTGATACTTTGTTATTTGCATACATAAACACTACTGATTTTTGTATGTTAATTTTGTATCTTGCAACTTTACTTAATTCAATGACTAATTCCAGCAGTTTTTTAGTGAAGCTGTTTGGATTTTTTTATATATACCATCATATCATCTTCAAATAAAAACTGTTTTCTTCTACTTTTCTAATTTGGATTTTTTTTTTTTTTTTGCCTAGTTACTTTGGCTAGGACTTTTAGTGCTGCGTTGAATAAAAGTGGCAAGAGACCATACTTGTCTTACTCCTGATCATAGGAAAAGCTTTCGACTTTTCATCAGTGAATATGATGCTCGCTGTGGGCTTGTCATAACTGGCCTTTATAATGTTGAGGTAAGTTCCATCTATACCCAATTCGCTGAGCTTTTATCATAAAAATGTTAAATTGCTGAATACTTTTTTATCTGCATCTATTGAGATAACTATGTGATATTTATTCTTCAATTTGTTATCATGATATATCACATTGGCTGATTTGTGGATGTGGAGCCATCCTGGCATCCCTGGAATAAATCTTACTTGATCATAATTTATGATTTTTTAATGTATTGTTGCATTTGGTTTGCTAATATTTTGTTGAGATTTTCAGGCCCATGTTTATAAGTGATATTGACCTTTAACTTTTTTTTTTTTTTTTAATTGTGGTGTCTTTCTCTGATGTTGGTAGCAGTCTAGTTTTGGCCTCAAAAATTACTTTAAAATTGTTCTCATCTCTTTAAATATTTAGAAGAGTTTCAGAAATACCATTAAAATTTTTTAAGTATTTGACAGAATTCAGCTATAAAGTCATCTGGTCCTGGGCTTTTGGTTGTTGGGAGATTTTGATTACTGATTCAATCTTTTTACTAGTAATTTATTGGTTCAGATATTCTGTTTCTTCATGATTCAGTCTTAGTAGGTTGTATATCTTGATGAATTTATTCATTTTTTTCTAGGCTGTCCAATTTGTTGACTTGGAATTGTTTATAGTAATCTCTCTTGAACTTTTTTATTTGTGTGGTATCATTTACAAAATCTCCTCTCCATTTCTAATTTTATTTATTTGAGTCCTCTCTCTTTTTTCGTGGTAAGTGTAGCTAAAGATATTTCTATTTTGTTTATTTTTAAAAAAACAGCTCTTAGTTTTATTTTTTTCTATTGTCTTTTCTGTCTCTACTTTATTTGCATTCTAATATTTATTATTTTATTATACTAAATTTGAGCATAGTTTGTTCTTTTTGTAGTTCTTTGAGGTATAAAGTTGAGTTATTTACTTGAGCTTTTTCTTTTTTTGTTAATATAAGCATTTACTGTTATAAATTTCCTCTTAGAATTGCTTCTCCTGCAGTTATATATATTGTATAAATTATATTAATTTATAAAATTTTTCCTATTTTATAAGTAGGAATTTTGTTTTCATACTTTTTAAAAAATATACTAAATTAATTATATATTCATATCCAGGTCTTATATTTTTAAGATGTTTCCACTTCACTGTGTTCCAATCTTAGACATGTTTCTTTCTCTAGTAACTCTCATTTTCTCATGCATTTATAGGTGCATAAAGGGCTTAAGCTATTTATCTTCTATGTCATAGGTTCAATTTTCTCGAGTAATACTTCTCTTTTTCCTATTCTTATTTTACTTCTATTACATTTTTTATACCATTGTAGACCTTATTTTTTAATCTCTTGAGGAAAAAAAAAACTACCTCATGTTATAATTAGTATGTATTTTTAAAAAAACTGGAGTAAAAAACAGTGAAGTTGAAAGTGAAAGAAAGAGAACAAAGAAGAATGAGGGGAGACATATTATATAAATAGAGAGAGAGGTTGAGAAAGAGAAAGAGAAAGAGAAAGAGAAAGAGAAAGAGAATTCATTTCCCTTGTTTTAAAAGGAAACAGAGTGACCTGGTCAGGTGAAGAAAAATAAGAGTTCTGGTATTCCAAGCCTAAAGATAAAGAATATTTTTTCTGGATTTGTTATTTTTCCACAAACTTATTAAAAATTATTTTATTAAAATTATTCCCAGGGATTGAGAAATTTTGTTTGCAAGAGGTTCTGCAAAAAGGATTTTTTGTTATTTAAGGGAATAAACATGTAATTGAAACCCATTTAGTTAATTCTAAACTTTAGGTTAGATTTACATAAGAAATGGAATAAGATACTGTAAGGGACAATGTGATCATCATCTAATGCCTTTTGATGTGTCAGTGAGCACATGGATGAATAAAGATCACTTAGTAAAAAATTACATGCCAAAATAAGGTCAGGCAGGTAGGAGAGTTATAGAGCAGCAAACAATCTGAGAACACTGGCAACCTGAAAACAATATGTCTACTTTTAGGGTTCCAACAAGAGAGGCCAGAAAGTTTTTATGGAGCAGAGAAAAATTTGCATTTATGTTAACATTATGTTACCTAGGTTGCCCCAATTAGGGTCTTTAAATTTTAAGGTGGGAACTTGAGTTTAAACATAGGTATTCTAATTTTCATTCCAGTAGATTTAATTAATGGTCTTCATGGTCACTCTGGGGAGGGAGAGGGAGAATAAAATAATATTAACCTTTCCTGTGAAATATTGTTAAATGCTTGATTTAAAGAACACGTAGCTCCCAGATCCACAGTCAACATTAAGCAAACTGAAATGTAAAACTTACTATAAAGCTTATCTTCACAGTCATCTGGAGAGTCTTCACATGGACTTCCCATATTATAAGGTTCATTCTTTGTGTCAGGTCTATTTCCTCTTAAAAAAAATAAAAAAACGTGATCTAATAAAATTGATGTTTGGAAAATGTATATAAAATTTAATCATCATTTACAATCATTTTAAAAAACAATTTGTGAAAATCACTTATATGTAACAATTATAATCTTTAAGATAAATTTAAGATTTCTAGACTTACAATGATGATAAGTTATGTTTTTCAATGTACGACTGGCAATTCTGGTGTCCTAAGAATATTTTGAAGCAGTTTGCACCTTCTTGGACAGTCAAGTTCTAACAAGACTGGGACCTGCGCATGGTGGAGTCCAAAGCAGCAGAAGTGCCATTTACAATAGGATATTTTTCTTTATTTATACCTATAAGGACTTCATAAATGATCATGTAAAAAGATATGGTTCTTAACAATGTTAAGAAAAAATTTAAGTGAATAGAGGTGCTCTAATTTCATCTTGCACTATATCATAAGAAACTTGATACATGCTAGTGTCTTTTATAGAAGTACATGAACTATTATAAAAAATAAAAATATGTCAGCAAAGTTAAATCTAAAGAGTTGGAGGAGAAAATAAGTAGATGAGAATTTCCTGTTCTGAGATAATTTGAAGTTTCAGAGAAGACTGGCTTACCTGCAGATAACTAAGAAAATAATGTGCATTATAGCTGATTCTTACTATTATTCAAAAAATGATAGAGAGAACATTCTATCCAATATTTTTCTCTTTGATATTCAAATTGCTAAAGTTTTACTTTATAAAATAAATTTATTATTTAGTCAATAAAGGATTTTCTCAGATACTTAGCCAAATCTTTGGCCAAGAAAATTTTCCCATTGCAACTTCATGCATTATGTATTCTACTTTTTAAAAAAAATTTATTGTTAGAGGTTCAGCACAGACCACAAGCCCTTTCAAAGATTTAATACAATTGATGTGTTATAGATGCAGGTAGATCTTACTTTTTTCAGCACTAATTACATAGATAAAATCAAGACATAAGACCAGAATTAACTCACATAAAGTTATTATATAAATATATTATATATAGTAAATCTATAGTAATATTGAGGACTTTATTTCAAGTGTACAGGTTATAGGATAAACCATTTTCATTGGTTCATATTGAACATCTTTTATTGTACAACATAAAACATGGGAGACAGCAGTTAAACACCATAGAGACAAAGGAGTACACATGCCAATTTGTGAAACAATCAGATTATTTCTTCTATTTGTTACTCACATTGTTGATAATACGTACATTTAATTTCTAAAGAAAAGGCATATACTGGTAATTACACTAAAAAGCTAAATACAAGAACACTTGGCCTTTTCTATTCATTCTTGCATTTTTGCCCTTGAATTCTAAAAGTACTCTTCATTTTTAAGGTAAATATTCTGTCTCTTTGCTTATGCTAGCTCAAACAAGTTTGAATCAATATCACATAGCAAGACTAGTGGTAATAGTTCTAAATTTTAACATTCTATTAATGATATATAGATTTATTTAGAAAATATGATTTAAAGAAAAATGTATGAGTATGTGTGTGTAATGTTTTTGGTATTGGTAAATGACATTTTATCTCTAAAGTTTTGTTTAACTGAAATAAAACATTTGATATTTTAATAATGTTTATAAAACTAAATTGAGAGGGATATATCTCTCAAAGAGATGTGAAACCAAGTTGTATGATACATACTCATGACAGTTGTGACAAACATGAGAAATATTGATTTTTTTTGTAGCATGATGACACATCACAGCCAATGAGGTAAGAAGTAGCCCAAACGAGCTATAAATATAAAAATATCATTTTACTAATAATTTGATATTTTGTAAAATGATTACAATACAAATATTGCTATCAATGATTGAACATAAACAGCCTTGTGTTTTAAAATAGTTTGAGCATAACTTACTAGGAAGTCATAAAAACAAAAAGATTACCATACATCTAGATAATACACACATATATATGCACTCTCAGTGGCCATCATTGATCCTGGGTCATTCTATTCTTCTTATCAAATCTATATGGAAAGTCAGATAATATGATGAAGGCTGATTGGTGATTATGTAAAAATCAGAACACACAAAAAAACTTTACTTGTCAGAGAACAGGCGTAGTGTAAATTAATGAGTTAGAAAATGACTCAGGTTCAATTTCTATTTAGACCACTTCCTGGTGGGATGGTATGTACCATGATATTATAGTTTTATAAGACAAAGTCATTGTAATTAGAAGATACATACTGACATACTAAAAATTAAGTATCATGATGTCTGTAACTTACTTTCAAAGGGTTCAGAAAAATGTTTATATTTTTATAAAGAGTTAAAACAAATTTTGACAAAGTGTTAAGAATTTGCAAATTTAAGTAATAAGGGTATTTCTTATACCTTTATTAAAAGTTTTTGCAAGCTTGCAATGCTTTAAAATAAAAGTCTGAGGAAAGAAGAGTGATGTCAAAAAGATGATGAATTAGGAAGTTCCAAACCCTCATATTTGCATGGATACATTAAAAAAAGAAAAAAAAAAAACCTACTGGAGACTGGCTAAAATAACTTCATGGGAAATGTGGGAAATTGTCAAAGATTTATAACAACCAAGTGAACACCAAATCAAGAAAAAGCCACAATCAAAATGGTGGTGAGTTTCATAATGCTATTACTCTTCCTTGACATGCTGCCTCCCTGGCATGCCATAACATGGTTGGCAGAAGATGGCTTAGGTTTATTTTCCTAACTTTGTCTGGAGGAAGTTGAGACGCTCTTAGTTGCAATATTTTAAACTCCCTATGTGCTGCCCCAAATAATGTTCTTCATTTTGCCTGATTTAGAGCTCAAATGGGGAACATAGCATAGCTTACATCTCAGGCTAGAAAGAGCCATATGAAATAATGGGCCTACCTCATGGTAGCTGAAGAGTAACTATAGACCTTCTAACACTTGGGGCAAGAGATTATAGATAAAGAAATACTACAGAAGAACTAAAGTGCCTAGAAGAAGTGGGAATGAGATGGTGTGGAAAATTAAGACATTTAAAAGAAGCTGTGCATTTGAGTGAATTGAAAAAATCACAGACATAGTCTCAGGGAAGATATATCTTCAGAAAAAATTAGAAGACCTAAAATTTTACCTTGTACTGATTCCAAGTCTCACAATATGCCCTGTTAATTATTCAAGTTCTTTACTATCAGTCTGCAAAGACTAAGGGAAGTTGCTCTTTTTATTCAAATACCTAATTTTCAACAACAGAAAAATCACAAGGTATACAAAAACAAAACAAAACAAAAACAGGAAAACATGGCCCATTAAAAGGAAAAAAAGAAATCACAAAAAACAACCTTGAATATGCACAGATATCAGACTTACTATACAAAGACTTGAAGACAACTGACTTAAATATACTCAAAGAGCTAAAGAGAAACACAGACAAAAGAACTAAAGAAAATCAGGGAAACAATATATGAACAGAATCACAATCTCAACAAGGATTAAAATTATTTTCAAATGAAAACTGAACAGAAATTCTGGAGCTGCAAAATACAATAACTAATTTAAAATTTTAAAAAATTATTAAAGATGATCAATAGCAAACATAAACAAGCAGAAGACAGCATCAACCAACTTAAAAACAGGTAATTTGAAATTATCCTCCTATCTGACTACAAAAAGAAAAAAAAATGAAAAAGTAAACAGAGCCTAAGGGATGATGTAAAGGACATCATCAACAGACCCATATATACATTATGGAAATTCAAGAAGGAGAATGTAAAACAAAAAGAGTAGATAAATTATTTGAAGAAATTGTGGCAGAAAATTTCCCAAATTTGAGGAAAGACATGGAACTACAAATCCAAGAAGCTCAACGATCTCTAAGTAGAATAAAACCAAGACCAAGATATACTATATTCAAACTATCAAAAGTCAAAGACTAAGAGGAAAATCTTGAAAGTAGAATAAAACCAAGACCAAGATACATTATATTCAAATTGTCCAAATCCAAAGACTAAGAGAAAATCTTGAAAATAGTGACCCATCATGTACAGGAATCTCTAATAAGAATACAAGAGAATTTCTTAGCAGAAAACTTCTAGTACAGGAGACAGTACTTGCAGTATAGAAGGTGATACATTTAAAGTTCTGAAAGAAAAAAACAGTTAAGCAAAAATCACTTATCTGGAAAAATTTTCCTTCAGAAATCAGGGATAAATTAAGATATTCTCAGAAAAACAAAATCTGAGGGAATTCATTACTACCAAATCTGTCCCACAAAAAATTCTGAAGGAATTTCTTCAAATGAAGTAACATGAAGCCATATATAATGAACTCTAGTAAAGTACATGGGCAAATATAAAAACCACTATTGCTATAATTTTTTTTTGTAGTATCATTCTTTTTATTTTTATAAGATTTAAAAGACAAATGCCTAAAAATAATGAATTTATTTTAATAAGTGTTCAATATATAAAGAAAATGATAAAAGTAAGACATACATAGAACACTCCAGCCAATACCAATGGAATATACTTTTTCCTCAAGTATATATGTAAAAATAGTATCCAGGATGGACTATATGTTAGGCTACAAAACAAGTCTTAATCCATTTAAAGTTTGAAATATAAGAAAGTATCTTTTCCTATCACAAAGGAATAAAACTAGAAACCAAAAACCAAAAGAAAACTGGAAAATTTGAAAATATGTAGATATTTAAAAGTACACTCTTTTAAAAAAATGGGTAAAAAGAAACAAGGAAAATTAGAAAATATGTTAAGACAGAAAAATAAAAATTCAACATACTAATATTTAGGAGAAAGCAGCAAAAACAGTTCTGAGAGGAAAATTTATAGCTGTAAATGATTATATTAAAACTAAAATTTCAAATCAGTAATCTGAAGTTTTACCTTAAGAAATTAGAAAAGATAATTTAAACCTGAAGCTCATAGAAGAAAGGAAACAACATAGGTTAGAACATAGATAAACAAGATAGAGGATAGAAAAATAGTAAAGAAAATCAATAAAACCAAGAATTGGATCTTCAAAATGATCAACAAAATTGATAAATTAGCTAAATCATAAGGAAAAAAAGAATAATCAAGTAAATTAAACAGTAAATATTAGACTAAAGATAAATAAAATAGAGAACAGGAAAATAGTAGAGAAAGTAATGTGACTAAGAGGTGGTTCTTCAAAAAGATCGACTGTAATCAAAAAGCTTTTTGAAAAAGAAAAGCTCTGGCTCTGATGGTTTCACTGGTAAATTGTACCAAATATTTGAAGAATAATGAATACCTATAATTTTTAAAGTCATCTAAAAGTTTCAAAGTGAGTAAATACTGTTTAACGTCTACTATGAAGCCAGAGTTATTCTAACACTGGAGGTAGACACAGAAATTACCAAAAAAAAAAGTAAACTACTGACAAATATTCCATATGAACAGAGACGCAAAACCCCTCAACAAAATACTAGAAAAATGAGTTCAGCAGCATATTAGAAGAATTATACACCAAGACTGAATGAGATTTATTCATTCAAAATAATGGTCTAACATGAAAATCAATCAATGTAGTCCACATTAACATAATGATGGAATAAAAAACCCCACGTGATTACATCAATTGAAGCAAAAAAAAAAAAAGCATTTTAGAAAATTTAACACCTTCTCATGACAAAAGTGCTCAACAAACTAGTACTAAAAGAAAATATCACAACATAGTAAAAGCCATATATGTAAACTTTTCTGCTCACATTGTACTCGATAGTAAAGATGAAATTATTCCTCTAGGTCAGCAATAAAACAAGGATGCTGGCTTTTGCCACTTTTTTGAAACATAGTACTGAAAATCCTAGCCAGAGCAATTAGGCAAGAGAAAAAATATCATGCAAGATGGAAAGAAAAGAGTAAAATTATCTCTGTTCATAGATGATGTGATCTTATATGTAGAAAACCTTGACAATGCCACAAAAAATTGTTAGAATAAAAAATTCAGCGAATCTGCAAAGTATAAAATCAACACACGAAAATTGTTTGTATACATTTGCAGTGAACAATCTGCAAAAGAAATTAAGAAAACAGTTTTATTTAAAATAATATCAGAAAGAATAAAACACTTAAAAATAAACCTAACTAAGGAGGTGAAAGATTTGTACACTGAGAACTAGAAAACATAGCTAATAGAAATTAAAGAAGATTCAAATAATGGGAAAGACAGCCAACGTTCATGGGCTAAGGACAAGTTTTTAACATGTCAATATTACTCTAATCAATCTACAGATTGAATGTAATCCCTATCAAAATCCCAATGACTTTTTTTTTTCACAAATAGAAAAACGCATCCTCATATTTCTATGGAGACCCAAAGGATCCCAAATAGACAAACAATCTTGAAAAAGCAGAACAAAATTGGAGGTCTTATACTTCCTGATTTCAAAACTTACTATAGAGTTATGGTAATAAAACACTGTGGTTCTGGCATAATGATAGATATATAAACCTATGAAATAGACTGGAGAGACCAGGAATAACCTCTCACATATATGGTTAAATGATTTTTCAACAAGGATGCCATGACCATTCAATGGGGAAAGAATAGACTTACCACAATAATTTTAGGGAAACGAATATATACATGCAAACAAATAAAATATAAAAATTTAACTCAAATGGATCAAAGACCTAAATGTAAGAGTGAAAACTATAAAACTCTAAGAAGGAAACATAGAGGGAAAACCTTATGATATTGAATTTGGCTATAATTTCTTGATATGACACCAAAAGTACAGGCAAAAAAGAAAACCAAGAAAAAAAGATAAATTGAACTTTAATAAAATTTAAAACTTTTGTGCATAAATAGGATACTATCATCAGAGTAAAAAGGTAACATATACAATAGAAATTGATATTTGCAGCAAATGCCTGATGAAGGATACATGTCTTATAACTCAATAACAAAAAACAAACAACCAGATTTAATAATGAGCAAAAAATTTGAATAGACATTTCTCCAAAGAAGATACACGAATGGTTGATAAGCACATGAAAAGGTGTTCAACATCACTAACCATTAGAGAAATGAAAATTTACAGTACAGTGAAATTCCACTTCAAACTTATATTTTGTATAATATACAAAACAAACAAAAAACACTGACAAAAACCCCCACAATGTATGTGTTATGTATTAAATGTTTATGTCTCCCCCCGCCCCGCCCCCGCACCGCCAATTTATATTCTGAAACTTTAACCCAGAGGTGTAGCTCTATTTGGAGATGGAGTCTCTAAGGAATTAATTTAGGTTAAATGAGACCATAAGTGTGGGGCCATGATATGATAGGATTAGTGTCTTTATAAGAAAAGGTACCAGAACATGATCTTCTATTCCCCATGCCTCTCTCTCTCTCTCCCCAGGCACACACAGGAAAAATATCATCTGAGGACATGGTGAAAATTGGCCATTTATGGGCCAAGAAGAGAGTTCTCACAGAAACTGACTATGCTCCAGATGTTCACAGACTTGTAGACTCCATAACTGTGAGAAAAGGAATTGCCATTTTTTAATCCACTCAGCCTATGGTATTTTGTTATGGTAGCACAAGCAGATCAATAGAGTAAGGATGTGAACAATTAGGAAATTTAATTGCTGTTGGAAATGTAAAATGGAAGATTTCCACTGCTGTGAAAACAGTGTCAGTTCATCAAATAATCAAACATAGAATTACCATATGAGCCAGCAATTCTACTTCTGGGTATATACCTCAAATAACTAAAAACAGGGTTGAACAGATAGATATTTGTACACCAATGTTCATAGCAATATTATTCCCAACAGCCAAAAAGTGGAAACAACCTACTTACCTATCAATGGATGAATAGATAACAACAGGTGGTAAATACATAAAATGAAAATTTTTTTAGCCTTAAAAAGGAATAAGATTATGACACATGCTACAACATGGATGAACATAGATTGAGGATATTATGCTAAGTAAAATAAGGCAGATACAAAGGAGCAAGTATTGTATGATTCCAATTATATGATGTATATAAAGTAGTCAAATTCATAGGGACAGAAAGTGGAGTGGTGGTTGCCAGAGGAAAAGGAGAGGGAGAAATAGAGTTATTTTAATGGGTATAGAGTTTTAGTTCGGGAAGATGAAAAGTTCTGGAGATGGATGGTGGTGATAGTTGCATAAAAATTTGAATGTAGTTAATGCCACTGAAGATTAATTTAAAAGTGGTTAAAATGACAATTTTTATTATATATGTATATGTATATATGTATATATACATATATACATACATATATAGTTATATTTAAATGTAATTTTATCACAATAAACTAGAAAGAAGGGGATTCTATTGTTTTCATTCTTTACAAATATAATTTATAAAGGATGTTGATATTTTATGATTTCGTTACTTTCTAGAAAATCAAATGTATAAAGAAGAAAACATCTTCTCCAGGCCATCTATTAAGGGAATCACTTTCCTTTTTTGAAGATTATGAGAAACTCAGTGGGTCGAGTTTAAGTTTGCAAAAAGTGGGTAGAATAATTTTCCTTAGTTTTGTCACCTATCTTTTTTTGCACATGCTTATAGTCACTTAACCAATGTATATATTTGCCAGTATGCAGGTTATCTGAGTGTAATGATCAACCGTTTTGTCTCCATTCATTGATGTCCATTCTCCATCCTTAAAATATATGGACTCATTGTATCAGATTCCAATTAAATTTGACCCTGAGATAGGATCGGATGCCAAATGTGTATTTTCTCCACAAAAAGTATCTGAAAGGAGGGAAAGAGCTGGGTCATGCTATAAAAACTTGGAAATATTTTACATGGATGCTTTTCTTATTTTTATTTTTTAAATGTTTCACTGATCGTCCAAGCAATGTCTTATAAGAGGAGGCAAACTCAATTGTATCTGCTGACCATCTCCTTTTTCACTGATGAATGAACTTCAGGTGCTCAGGTATAGTGAGAAGTTGGCAGTAGGAGATGTTGAGCAAGTTTGGAAATCAGATCAATCAACGTTTCAGTCTTTGTCATTTCTAAGCTGATGTAACAAGGTCCATGTTTTGAAAACAAACACATAGAGGTAGTTATCATGTAAGGACCTTTAGATAAATGTTTGCTCATTTAACCATTCACTTGTGATACGAGCTCTTGAACAAACATAGTATTCAGGAGAGATCTGCCTTTTTCTGGGGATGGAAAGACTCACATTGCTAATTCACTGCTCAACAATATTGGATCAAAATACCCAATAATCTATCAATATGGAAGTTTTATTAGTATTTTAAAAATATTTTGTATCAAACAAGTATCTCATAAATATTATTAATCTCTAATTGTGTAGGAACTACTATTGGCTTTTCTGGAAACTAGCAGTGACCCACCTAATGTATTTGTCATGAGATGGACTCATTTTTGTGCTCCTAAAATTGTTCTTTTGAGCAGCTCAGTGGAGTTGAATATAACTTAGCTCTCAACTGCACTAGTGTTCCAAAGCTTAAGAAATGGTGATATTGTGGGTAGCTAAAATTATTACGTAAAGTGGAAATCTCCTAGTCTTCTAGTTTTTCATCCAGTCATCATTGTATTACTTAACTATTCTGTGACACTGACAGCTGTGATTCTTTTCTTCTGATGCTCAGAATATGGAATTTGAAAATTCGAATATCCAAATTTAAAAATTAACAGCAATAAAGCAGTATAGTGGACCACAATTCACTGCTATTTATAGGACAAATGTAAATATAGACTGGATGACTTGCCTTGCCTTATCCTGGTCATTTAACAATCTCTGAGGACTTTTAAGCATAAAGGTAGGTCATATAGATACATACCTACTTGCAATTCTTCTATTAAGTGTGTTGCTCTCTACCAAGTCACAATTGTTTGACAAATTTCTGGCATTTTGTGTAGCTTCTTCTTTCCAACTCTACAATGGAAGAGTAACATACAAACACATGACCTTAATGTCTCCATTATAAGATTCTAGTTTAGTGTTTCTAAAAATTGAAGGCTAACAATATCCTCAATTATATAAAATAACTTAAAAAATAATACTATTCTTAAATATTCTGGTTGGAAAAGTTACACCAAGCTTTCAATTTATTGTTTTAGTCCTTGAATTTACAAAATCAAAATTTGTTAATATAGTTCACATGTAGCTTCTCTCTCAGAACTATTAAAGAGGTTAACTAAATGCTTC
Source organism: Pteropus medius (assembly GCF_902729225.1). Lineage (NCBI taxonomy): Eukaryota > Metazoa > Chordata > Mammalia > Chiroptera > Pteropodidae > Pteropus > Pteropus medius. Next base: position 33,887,768 of record NW_024354500.1, on the reverse strand, counting down.
CAATAAAACAGACCAGAGTTAGAAATCCCTCCCATTATTTATTAGTAGTTTTACCTCTGACACATTATTTAATCTCTTTGAATTCTTCATCTGTAAAATGTCAGCCATAATTCATACCCAATAGTTTGTTCAAAAGTTTTAATATAATTCATGCAATACAATTGTATGATAAATCTTATGCTACAGGTATAATAAATATGATAGCTGTTGTTAGAAACAAGTACAGTGTCATACATCTCTGTATAAAATTATGAATAATAATAATAAATTATAGCTAATCTTACATGCCAGGATCTGTTACCAATTCTGTATGTATATTCTCTTATTTTTACCCACAGCAACTCTACAAGGAAAGTACTATTATTATTCTCATTTGCAGATGAAGAAATTGAGGCACGAAGATGTTACATAGTTTCCAAGATGATACACCTTATAAGTGGCAAAAAGAAAATTGGAATCCAGATTATTTTGACTCCAGAGTATGTGCTCTTAACTCTCAATGTGTGTTAATTCTGCTGAGTTGAAGCACTTTGTTAGGTATGTCTCCAAATAAGATGAAAGGCAGAGCGTTTATATCACTAGTTATGGGACTCTGTGACAAATGATCTCTCAAACTCTCTTCCTCCTCACACAGTGTACATCTGTTTAAAAGACTGTCCCAATATCTGCATCCAACGCATTTCCAACAAAAATTGTGTTTGTATTTTACTATAGAATTTTCCATAAATCATTCAGCTACTCTTTAGAACAATTTTTGGATGACACCCTAACTTAGATTTTCAATATTTTTCCTAGCATCAAAGAAGTTTATCTACTGTGTATATAGGTGCCATTTGTGTTAGTTTCTTAGAATTATATCTCAAGTTGATGAATTTAGTAAACCAAGAGATAAATTAAGTAACCCATTAGCCTAGGGTCAAAGTAAAGTCATAGTTTTGTGGAGTTTGATTGTTTCATTCAATAAAAGATGTATTTTAGTAACGGATATATCTAACTGAACAAGTAGAGATGACACAACACAGCCCATTAAGGCATAAAATCTCCTGGTAATATAAATACTGTCATTTCAGTAATTAGTAAAAAATCTTGCTTATTAGGACCAGGTTATCAAATGATCAGAATTGGAACTTCTTTGGCCAATTTAGAGCTGATTGCTTAACATTTCCTTTGATTAATGTTGATAAGATACTCCAGTTTTATGAAACATCTCTGATTAAAATCACTAGTATTTATGATTACTGTAGCTGTAAATTCTGGCTTTAATGAATGGCTCTATTTAAGCAGATTCTAACCTAACGTGCAGAAATTATTATTATTTTTTTGAAAAATCTCTGCCTTGCAGTTGTGATGGGCTCTTTAGCCCTACTATAATTCTATCAATTCCTTTCTATTTGTGTTGTATGCATTGTTTATGGAACAACTCAATTCCCATATTCTTTTTAAAATATTACTCGATTTTACTAGTACACTCAAGTTATCATTTTGTTGCTCTCTCATATCTTTGCAACTTAGCACTTGAATACATTCATCCTTATGTTCTAATGTTTCCTTTGTATAAATCTTTAATCCACAATAGTAAGTTCTCTGAATTCAGAGGCAATAATTTCCACTTACTCTATAACATTTTTTCGTACATTTTAGCTACCCTTATTTGCTCATCTGGAAACAAAGGAGTTTGGACCCCGTTTGTCCTAAGAGAGGTAAATAATTAAGAACAGGAGCCTGGAGCTGGTCCATTTGCATTTGAATCTATACTTATCCAGTACTTATGACTGGATAAGCTACCTAATTTCTCTGATGTTCAGATTCATTATCTGTAAAATGGAAATGATAGTATCGAATCACAAAATTATTAAATTAAATGAATTAATGTAATATGGTTCTAAAAGAGTGCCTGTCAATAGTACATACAATAAGTAAGTCAGATAAAACACTCACAATGCAACAATGTCTATAATAGCTATTGATTTTTATTATTTTGTTCAAATAACACGATAGATTCTAAGATGATCAAGAGATAAATTTTGGAATCATTTTTCTAGTCACTTGCTTCCTCCCCTTTGTCATTTGCCTAAGAAAGCTATCCTTTAGAATTGCCCTCCAGAATCCTCACTATTTCTAATGCTTGCTACTTTAGGACAATCCAAGGTTCAAGAAACCGGGATAAGATTTCCCAAAAACCTGAGTGACACTTCTGAGAGATAATAAATGTGAGGCTAATCATCTGAAACTTCCTTTAATTTTTCTTTTACAACACCTAGTCTGCTCACACACAGGTTTATAGTGGAAAGACAATTACTCTCTCCTTGTATGGGATGCAAGGGAACTGGAAAAAAGATCTGTCAATATTTGTTTACCTGGCAGCATCACCTGGCTTAGAGTCTGGACATCTTCATTCTCAGATGAGTGGCTTAGCCCCTGGGCTGCTGCTTAATGAAGACACAAAGTTCGTATACTAACGATAATGATTAGTAGCATCAGCAACAGCTGGGAGCTTGGCATAGCCTCAATCCGGACCTGAGAATGGGGCCCAGGAACCTGTCCTGCACCAAGTACTTCAGGTGAGTCTGAAGAACACTCGAGTTTGAGTAGCACGATCCTGGGGTTCTGTGAATGAAGCCAGGCTGTCTGAGTTGGAAGTGTTGTTCTGTCATTTATCAACTATATGATTAGAGGAAAGTTCTCCACCTCCTCTGGGCCTCTGTTTCTTCTTTTACAATGCTGTAGGTTTGTTTGTGAAGACCAAACTTTTAGTGTTTTGACAGTGATTAGAACTTAATAAAAACTCAGTAAACACCATAACTATTATTGTCTTCATTGTTATGGCCATTTAATTAATCTTACCATTTTCAGCACGTGGGTAGCCATTGGTATTACTCTTCTCCTGAGACTGTTATGTAGAGTAACAATTTCTTCTTGTACATTTGGTGATTCAGTGAGGAATGTACTATGTGGAACTATAGTTAGTTTTGTCTGTTACCAGAAAATTATTAATTAGTCTTCTTTTAAGTGGAATTTATCATGTATAATACACTACTTACAGACCTATACACCATATTAATTTATAGTTTATATAGAATAAAGAATGATTGACAGCATTTTAAAATTTATGTTATCTCAATATGTTAGTTTCCATTTCTCCAGCGCTAGTTTTGAAGATTCCTGAATTCCAGTCTGATATTATACAAGTCTATAGAATAGAGTACTGGATATTCTGTAATTGGGTTTTTTCAAATTTACGATTAGTACTTTGGACCATGTTGAAGCACTTTTTATTGGACAACATAAACCACAGTAGAAGATGTTTTGATATCATACCTTTTACCGACAGACTTCCTTTTCTTGGCTCATTCCCCACCATATCTCCTCCAAGCGTTCTCTTTGCTTCCCAGGTAAACCACTTACACTTGAATTTTTGTTTGAAGGTATGTGTCTGGGAAAACCTAATCCAATATATTCATTATTTATTATCTTTAACTCAGATTTTGCAACTTTGTCTTATTCATATGAGAAAACAATATTTGCATCTGTATATGTATATATAAAATAGGTTTCAAATTGGCTACAATCTAGAATTTATGACTGTTTTTTGAAGTTATTTACCTTTTATTCTGTAACTCATTAAGAAGAAAAGTAAATGGCCTTAATATTTTAGGTTAACATTAATTGCAGCAAAGAGTAGCTTCTTTTTGTCTTTGCAATATATCATATGTACATCATATCTTTAAAAAGGTGGCGAAACTTATGTAGTATGATTAGAATGGTATTTATTTTTTTCTCAATTCCCACAGGACTATCAACATAGTTTCTGAGTGGATAGGATCCAGTGTCATACCTTGCTTAAATATAAAAGTAGTCATTGTCATTTATTTTATATCAGTGGTTTTAGGGTGTGGGGAAAAGGCATAAATATGGAATTCAAAAGACATCATTTCCTCAGAAGCACATTCACATTGTGCTATTTTTTTGTCATACTGCAAATAACTCTGGTCTAGACTAGAAGAGTGATTGGTGACTCACAAGAATCCCTTACTATTTCCAGATTATAACTTTCCTTATTCCTCTGAAAAACCCTTCTCCAGTGAAACTCATGACATTCAGCTCTACCACCTCATCCTTGAAAATCCACTCTCGTATAACAATTTTCTTCTCATTTCCACTCATTCACAGAAATTGGATCTCCTGAAACAAATTCATCCTGCCTACTCCAGTGTCTGCAGCCAACTTGAGAGACATAGATAATTCCAACTGTTTGACAACTCAGGCTTTTCAACTCTTCCTATCTTAAATCTTTAGTTTCCTGCCTCGATGGTCACAATCCATATTTTTTTGATGGCTTCATAATGTCACATCTCCCAAATCAGCTAGGAGCATTTTCCTGTCTGACCAGGATTCCCTGTTCTTCCGAGTCACTAAGGTCAGTCACTCTATTTTTCACACAATCTAAGCATCACGCTCATTCCTCATTTTCTCAATTTGCCTTCTGTTATCTTTCTTTTCTATCCATGTTCTCTCATTTCAACAACTCACTTGCTGAATCCTTTGCCTGCCCACACCCGTTAGGTTTAGATGGAACCAAAAATTTGGATGAAACCCAAAATTTCCCTGCCTGCACTAAGTCTACTGAGCATTGGCAGAAAAAATATCACAAAATGACAAATGTTGGTATTCATATTCAGGCTATCTAATATTAAATTGTCCTTTAATTCTTCTCATCGATTCTACTTACTTACCTACTTAACTCACTTTGCCTCTCTCACAATGTTATGGCAGAACTTGTGCACTGTATCCCAATCACATCTACCTCTCTCAATTGATTGTGATATATCCTACTTCCCTCAGTAAGAGAAACTATCAGAAGAAAGCTGTTTCAACTTCTCTTGCCCAGTCCACAATCTACCTATATTTGTTCTCATTCTTTCCTTCTTCTCCTTTGTGATTTTGTAAAGCGGGTCATACTTTCCTTTTTTTTTTTTAAAAAAAAAAAAAAAACTATTTTATTGAAGTATAATTGACATGTAAAAAACTGTACTTATTTAATGTATATAACCAAGTGATTTTGAGGATAAGTATACACTCATAAAACCATTACCACCATCAAGACTGTAAACATATTCATCACCTTCCAAAGTTTGTTCCCATCCCCTTTATTATAACTATTGCTGTTATTTCATGAATGTGGAAAAAAAAGCAAACACTTAACATAAGGTCCATCTTTGTGGCAAATTTAAAACTGGATATCCACATGCAAAAAATTTAAAACAGTCTCTTATTTTAGATCATACACGAAATAGATTACAGACTTCAATAGAAGACCTGAAATCATAAAAATTTTAAATGAAAACATAGGTAAAGCTCATATTGGTCTTAGCAAGCCCAGGCAATAAAAGCAAAAATAGACAAGTGGGACAAGTGTAAAAACTTCTGTACAGCAAAGGAAACCATCAACAAAATGAAAGGTAGCTTACAGTATGAGAGAAAATATTTCAGGCCATATATATATAATAAGGAGTTAATATCAAAAAAAATATAAAGAATTTATACAACCCAATGGCAAAAACCAACAAAAAAAACCTGATTAAAAATTACACAAAAAACATGAACAGACATTATTCCAAAGAAGACATACAAATTGACCAACAAGAATATGAAAAGGTGCTTAACCTCATTGATCATCAGGGAAATGTAAATCAAAACCACAATGAGATATCACCATACATCTGTTAGAATGGCTATTATTAAAGACAAAAGATTTCAAGTGTTGGCAAAAATGTGGAGAAAAGAGAACCCTGGTCCACAATTAGTGGAAATGCAAATCAGTATAGTCATTATGAAAAAATAGGATGGTGTTCCTCAAAGAATTAAAAACAGGCCATTCTTTCAAAAGCACACTTTGCCAGCAGTGTTGTTTAGTCCATTCTCTAAAACTTTTTCCCAAATCTTATATTATTTTTTCATTTTATATTCAACCATTTTTTGTATTTTTTTCTCACTAGCATTTATTTATGATGATGTTGCTTATATCTTAAAATACACAAACAAAACTCTTGATTTATCTCACTTTCCCATTCCATTATTGTTCTTTCTCTCTATTTTCCTTCCCTACCAAATTCTGGAAAACGTTGCCATCACTGGTTGTCTATAATTTCTCACTCTCTAATATAGTCTTACATTCACTCTCTCATCATTTATTCCACTCAAACAATGGGTTTATACCAGGGTTGATGTACCCTTTCCCCAACTTCTCTCTCTCCCCACCAGGCATTAGACAATGTCTAAAGAAATTTTTGGTTGTCAGAACTGGGTCAGGGAGAGTACTCTGCCATCTTGTGGATAGAGGCTAATGATTCTGCTAAATATCTAAAAAGGCCCAGGACAGGCCCCCCTCAATAAAGAATTATCCCATACAAAATGTCAGTAGTGCTGAAGATGAGGTACTCTGTTTTGAAACAAATCCTATTAAGGTCACCTACAAGCTCAATTTTAAATTCAATATATTTTTTACTATCTTCAACCTACTTAATCTACGGGTAATTGATCCCTTTCACTAAGCTGTCAGTGCAGAAGTAGTCTTTTTCTTCGTGTAAGGGACATTTTTCTTCTACCACCAGATTTCTCTTCCTTCACCTGAACTGACTGTGGCTACAGCCTGACCTTCTACTGGCCTCCCAGAATTAGCACATGCCTCGTCACCTTTACACCCTCCCTCTCACTCTCCTATGCAGGGTTTCATACCCCATTCTCCAGAGTAAACATTTCAAAATATATACACAAGGAAGTCACTTTGCTGTTAAAAGTCTTCCACAGTTTCCAAGTCTTAGAAAGAAGAACTCAGTCTTTAACAAAGCCTGTGAAAACCCTGCTGACTTCTCAATCTCTACTTAGGACACGCTCCCCTACTTTTCTCTGCTTTAGTCTCAGTGATTTCTTTTAGTTATTCCAATGCATCAGTTTCCATTCTGCCTTAGTATTTGCGTAAGCCTGTGCTTTTGTTAGCATGCTCTTTCAGCTTGTTTTACCAAATGAAACCAATTTACCTTTCAGATCTGAGGACTATCTCATCCTAATTAACTAATTATGTCAGACAAAATCAAATCAGCTCAATTACCTTATTGTAGCTCCCTGTACTTTTCTTTCAAAGAGCACATTCTGTAACATCTACCAGATTCTCATGGAAAACATTATACCTCAGTAAAAAAATTTATATCTGTCTAATTAGATGCCTAGTATCCCAGTAAACTCTAACATTGAAGGAAAGTTTAAAATAACATTCAAGTCTGGTGGTCAGTCTATTTATTTTCTACCTGGAGTCTAAAAAAGAGAAGGTATCACACTGTTTTTTTGTTTGTTTATTTTTGGACAAATTGGAGCAGCTTATTATTTATTTTAACTGGATATCATGTTTAAAGTTTATGTGATAATTTTGTGTTGGGGGACTTAATTTATCTTATCTTCTTGTTTCATTTAAAATTCTTAAACCTTCATTTTCTGAACAAACAATTATAAAATTGCGTATAAATGTTCCAATAGTTATCTGTCTGTAGAATGTATACGTGTTATTTTATCAATGCCTCAACCCCTTCATATTTTTCCTTTGTATTCCTGGCCCGTATTGGATCAGTCTCTTGTTTCCTTGAATGGGAAGGGGTCTCTCTATTTACTTTTCTATCTGGGCTGTTAACTGTGATACTGATTCCTTCTTTCCCATGGCAACGTGGGCTAGGCTATCTCCCAGAACTTGGATTAAGTGGCTTTGACCAGGCTAGTATTAACTAAGTCTTAAAGGCCAACGTAGTTTTCTCACTGCCCGCCTTTTCCTTCTTCTTCTGGCATGGTAGCTATGCTTCAGCTTAGCTTTTCCTTACTGTGAAGTATGAATATCCTCCCACCAACAGTCGGGGAGTAAAGTGGGCAGAGAATCAGAGTGAAGGAAAGAGAACACTTCTTCAAGACTCTGATTGCAGCTTACTGGGGAATTGTTGGGTATTGGACAAGAGCTCTGCCTGGTTTCTCTCTGAGGCAGAGGTGTGAGTGATGTGATACAAACCAACACCCCAATAGTCTAATGCACATGGATTCTCTTTTATTTATAATATTAAATGCCTTCTACTACTGACTTCTATCTAGCATATAAAAATATAAAACCCAATCATTTTCTTTACCAAAGCTGTTGACTTCAGCTCATAATAAAAATATTTTGGGTATATTAAAAATGTAGTATTTTCTTTATATCATTGAGGTTATTTAGAGGTACATGTTGGGTGAACATAAAATATTAGGGACTTGTTTCTTATTATGCCATTGAGTGTTTCGTTTCTGTTTTCTGAGTGTTGAAATTCTTGTTTTTAATAATCAGTGAGAGTCGGGCCTCATGTATTTATTCCATTTCTAATAGCTCTTCACAATTCTCTCCTTGCTGTTGGCACCTTTCATTTTATATTACTTTTGATGTGTTAAAATCTTACTATAGTCACAAATCAGATAGCTCAGTTTGCATATTGATAAAATACCTTTTCTTGGTAAACAAAAACAGTATATTTTCCCCCATTTAGTCATGGAAAATACATGGATAAATTATAAAGAAGTAATTCCTATTCTACATTCTCAGCTTTTCTGAATTATCCGCAGGCATGGGCCTATGGAGCCAAACTACTTAGGTTTACTTTTAGGCTCTGCCACTTTCTAGTTATATGACCTTGGCTATATGATTTAATCTTTCTTTATAATACGAGGTTAAGAATAGTACTTGCCTAATAAGGCTACAATGAAAACTAGATGAGTAATGGGCATAGTGTCCCCACAATAGAGCCTGTAACAAAATGAATTCTACTACGGGGTTAGCTCTTATATTTTCTGGGAAGTAATTATAAAACCTGCAAACCTCACATACTCTTATCATCAAAACAGGCAGAAAGCTAGCAGCAGCAGCCCAAAATAAGCAGTGGTTCATTGTCATCCCTGAAAAGAAAAGAAACGTAATTTTAGATTACTGTCAACCCCTGGGATAAAGTTCTATAATAAGTCTTTTACATATATTTCCATCTTCTGTAATAAGGGACCTGCAGGATCAGAACGAGTTTTAATATGTTGGTCATTGGGATCAAGAGGGGAAGACAATTGTGATTACGAGAATAATAGACTTAATGTCTTAATCCCAGGAAGTGTTGAACATGTTACACTATGTGATAAAAAAGAATTAAGGTAGCAGATGGAATACAAATTGTCAATCAGCTGATTTTGAAATAAAGAGATTATCTTGGATTATCTGTGTGGGCTCAATGTAATCACAGGGGTACTTAAATGTGGAAAAGGGAGACAATGCCAGCAGTGGGTTATAAGGGTTATGAGAAAGACTCCACCAGTCGCTACGGACTTGGGAGATTGAGGAGGTGATCAACTATGAGCTGAAGAATGACAGTAACCTCTGGAAGTAGGAAAAGGTAAAGACATGGATTTTCTTTTAGAGTCTCCCTTCTGAATCTTGATTTTAGCCCTGTGGGACCCATTTGGACCTCAGACCTCCAGAACTGTAAGCTAATAAATGTATATTGTTTTAAGACACTGTTTATTGTAATTTTTATAGTAGCAATAGGAAACTATTACAAAAAACACAGGATTACATTAGAATCTTCTATTACCTATAGAGAGGAAGTATGATCTTGGTACTAGTAATTCATGTACATGATTTAGAGATATTCTATAATATCTGATCACTCTGCTAAGAATGGCTGTCACTGGGAGTCAGGCAAATCAGAGCTAATATACCCTCTCCTTTAGTTCTATTTGACAGAGGTTGCTGACTCTAGGACATAGGTTACTAAATTTGGTTGGCACCTCCTTTTCACATTCTGCCTAGTTTATATCTGAATCCATCTTGCTGAGTGGTAAGAAAAAAGGCTGGCATTTTAAAGACAACCTTCAAAGAGCAGATTAAATGATTTGTGCAGAATAATACACATGATGTGGTTTGCCATTGCTCTCAAGCTTGCCCTATCCACTGCCAAACATATTTGATATCAGGGAAATTGTGTACAACAATTTTTTCCAGGAACATACACATGAAAACACTCTCTTCTTTATTGTTTTTTATTCATCTTTTTTCCTTCTTCTCTTTCTCTCTCCAAAATGTCACATACCCTCAAACCCGAAGATTTGCAGTAATGCAGAGACGTAGATGATGAAATAGGCATCTTATTCTCTTACCGAATCCTCAAAAAAAATACAGTAAAGCAGATAATGTTTTCCCTGAGTTAAGTGAAAAAAAAAAAAGAGCTGCTGAGATATAAGAGGTTGATATATACACCTACATTAGTATTTTTTACCCCCACATGTAGATATAGCATATAGTGATTTATATAATTTACATAATTATATAAAACAATTATATGCCCACACACACACGCACACTGAAGTGTTATTATTTAAGTTAGTCTACATTATGAGGTTGTCTATAACTTCTGCTATAGCATTTTCTGAGGAAAAATTTGGGGGAGTGGTATATATATTCATTATTTTAATTGTTATGTTTTCATGGGTATACATTAACATGTACATTCATTATACCTCAAAAAAGCTGTTCTAAAAGATTTAAGAAATATCAAAATGTTTACTTGTTCCACATCAATTAAACAACTGGATTGACAATTTAGATTTTGTCTTTTATGCCCTTTTTAATGTACAAATTCAGTACTTAGATTTACACATAAACACATAATTTATACAAAATATTGTATGCTAATTTTCACAGAATTTCTATTGGTATTATATATTCATTATGAACATTATTTTGATAATGTGAAAAACTTTTAATGTACTTAATAAGATTTTTGCTAAAGTTTGATTTAAGCTGTTAATATTTTTTCCCTAGAAGTAATGTTATTATAAATTCATTATCAATACACAAATGCCCAGTCATTTTTAGAATTTTTTTTATGAGTTATCATAGGGTTTGAGCTCCAGAATTGAAAATTCATTAAAATTTTGAACTTTTTTCTTTTAATATGATAGAAATCTAATCTTACTTCTAAGTGTATATGATTCATAATAGGTGTTTAAAAATATTTAATAAATAAATTTATTTTTGTATAGATAAAATAATTGGCTATTTGGCACACATAAAATCTGTTAATTTAATACAGTGTGATATAATAATAAAAGTCATAGCAATCCTGGAGTTAAAATAAAATATTAGTGTTTTATCTTGGGTTGTCCTTTAATCTCTAGTTCTGATAAATCCACAAGTTCTCTAAAAATCACCTTCCTTTGTTTAGAATAAAATCCAGCGTGTTGGAGATACAGACTGCATTCAAATTCACAGAAATGTGTGATACAAACAGCTCTTTAGCGTTAACGGCATTATTTTCTTTAGAATGCTGCAATCTGCTTAATGGGCTTCATAATCCAAATTTGAAAGCATCCTACATTATAAATGGATTTTAATTTATTCTTATAGGAGGTCTTTGAAAACATGTATTATCACCCACATTATTTGAAATATAGAAATATAATCTGGATTCTTTACATCCAGCTATAACGTCTTTTTTCTGTCATAAATGGGTGAAAAAAACATTGTTTTATAATGTAAGATGCATAAAGGATTTGATACAATACTGTGTATCAATGATTTAATGCCAGAATTTATATCCTGTGCAAGAATTGAAAGCAACAGCAGGAAAATTTATCGTGACCTCTTGAGAGTGATTATGGGGCAATTAATATCAACAGAGACTAGAGATTCCTTAGAATATTTGGGTCTTCCAAAGAACTTTGATTGGTCAAAGTTAAGGGCAATTAAGCTGAATGGCAAACGCTAAAAGAAAACCTTTGGGTTTTTGAGCCCAAGTTTTAGCTTTGAATCTATCAATAGGTGGAATGTGGACACTTGACCTAAAACACTTCAGAGAACAGAAGCTACAAGGAAAATATAAGGATAACCTTTGTTTACTTAAAGTTAAAATATCCGCTTACAGCAGTCAAAACATGAAGATAAAGGTTAATACTTGGGCATCAAGTAAGCATTTTAATGAGGATTGAATCCAGATAATTATGAAGGTATCACTGTTGGCTCAGAACTATTATGAAAGTACAGCCTTTGGGCTATGGGAAAGTCCTCAGAGACACAGTCAGAATGTGAGGCTAACAGGATGGAAAATAGCAGACAATGGGCACAAATGGTGAATCTTGCAGAAGTAACAAAGATTCAGACATGGAAATTAGAACTGGAGGGCAGAGTTTAGGGGCTAAATAGAGGTTGTGGGGCTGGAAAAATAAATGGGCCCTGGCTGAAGCTTATTCACTGAAGAATTAGGACAGCATTAGTTCCAGGGTCTGGAACAGGGCCAAGCCTTCAGAATAGTCTAAATGGTTCTAGACTGCAAATCTAGAAACTAAGTAGGTCATTTTAACCTGGAAATTAAAGTTGCTTGTACTCAGGTAAAGGCAAGTTTTCTGAACAGAAGTATTACAGAAACAACAGAGATATCACCTCATAAACTTTAGCGTCAATCTCTACTTCACACAGTTATTTTATACACAATATTAAGGCAATTTTAAGTCAAAACTCTTAAATATTTTTAGATAATAATACCAGAAACTTGATACACTATTTCAATTTATTTTCCTTTCATTTCTGTTTCAGATTGTATTTTTATTAATATTTAAGCAGAACATGGATATTTGCAAGTAATGTTTAGTAGAAGGAAAGATCGAGAATGAGAACAAAGACCAAGAATTCAGTCCTACCCTCTGGCATGCCACTGGGGATGCATTCTCATATATTTAATTGTTAGGCCAGGACAGTCTTAGAAAGCACTTACATGAAGAGCAGCCCCTTCCTTGCCTTAACCAAGGAATTCATAAGAATGGACACATGGAGTATATTGCCCATCTCTTTTTATCGTCTATGCCTTGGTGAATTTGTCAATTAAAAAAATTACTAAGGTATAGCTTACATTCAGTAAAGTGCATAAATCTTGTGTACAGACTGATAAATTTATAAATATGTATATACCTGTGTAACCACAAGCAAAAGCAATATATATATAATAATTCCAACACCCAAAAGATCCCTGGGTCCTCCTTTCAGTCAGCAATTCCTGAGAGTAAAAACCATTCTGATTTCTATAACTATAGGTTAGTTTTATTCATTTTGAAACTTCATGTAAATAAAAAACGTATTTTTAGTATCTAACCTCTGTCATTTAATATAATGCCTATGAGACTCATCCATGTTGCACATGAAGTTTACTTTTATTAATAGCTATGTGGTATTCTACTCTATGCAGACCACATAATTTACTCACCTACTCTATTATTAATGAGCATTTTGTTTATTTTCAGTTTAGAGCTGTTATGAATAAAACTTCTATGAACATTTTATCCATATGTCTTTTTGTACATATAATTATTCATTTTCTTTTTTGGATATATACCCAAGAGTAGAATCCTTGGTTCATGTGGTATACCTATGTGTTTTCCTTCAGTAGGTACTGTCAAATATTTTTCCAAAAAAGTTATAAAAATGTATATTTTTATACTTCTACCATCTTCATATCCTCACCCATACATGGTATTTTCACTCTTTTTAAAAAATTATTATGTTTGTAAAAAGATATGTCATCACAATTTTTCATATGTATTTGTCCAGTGACTAATGATATTGAATACATTTTTAAGTATTTATGAGTCATTTTGCTACCATCTTTTGTGAAGTCTTTGTCAAATTTTTGCCTGCTATTGTAATTAAGGTAACTGTCTATATTTGATTGGTTTCTAGGAATTTTCTGTTTGTTCTTAATATAAAACATTTATCAAATGTATATATTGAAAATATCTTCTCTTAGTCTGTGGCTTAATTTTTGAACTCTCTTAATTGTATCTTTTGTTAAACAAAAAATTCTTAATTTAAATATGACCAGTTTCTTTCTTTATGGTTAATGCTTGTGTTGTGTATGCGTGTGCATGCATCTGTGTGTCCATTCTATTTAAGAAATTCCAGTCATCTCAAAGTCATGAGTCATGAAGATATTTTCTGCTAGAAACTTGATTCAGCGTTGATGGAATATTGAAAATGAAAAAAATTAGATGACATACTATCAGATATTAAGATTTATTATAATGCTATGGCACTTAAGACAGAGTACTAATGGCACAAGTATAGATGAATGATCTAATATAATATAATGAAATATAAAAACAGATTTCTGTATACATCTACCTGATTTATGACAAGCCATGAAATGCTTGGCGACTCCCACAGGTAAAATTTGAAACTAGCCTGCCTTCAGTTAGGAAAAAAAACAAAAACCACAAGGCCACCACCTGTTTGAGTATGATTGGCTGGTTGTTTTGGCAGAACTGTCACATAGTTCATGAAATAAAAGATGCCAGCCTTGGCACTTTAAGATCTATTTAGCTACATGGTAATCAGCCCTACATGAAAAATAGTTTCTTTTTAGTCTTGCCATAAGAAGTTCATGAGAATGATCTGAATAAAGAATATTACTTTACATTTGTGTAGTATGTCTAAATTTATTAATACTTTTATTAAAAGCATGGAAATGACCAAATAAAAAATGTTAATTTACTTTTAGATTATAAGAAGTGATGTTAAGGCTGCACATAATCTCTTATTTAACATTTTAACAATGCTATTAAAAAGTCATTTATCATTAATCTCACTTTTTAAGTAAGTAAACTGACACTTCAAGACATTATATAACTTACCCAAGTTCACACAGTTTGTAAAATTCAGTGTCCTGATGAGAACCAGGTATATGACTATACAGTGTGCTTTTGCTTTTAAACAACACAACAAGGGGAAACTTTGCTCTGTGAGGAAGTCAGTCCAAGGAAAGTGCTTATAAGAGACCCAGGAATTTGTAGCAGATGAAGGGCATGGAACCATCATAATTAGAACAAATCTAGAGTCTATAAAGATTACAAATCATGATTTTCTATGCATTTCTAGTTCATAATTTGGGCAATGTCTTCAATGGACCTCGCCACTCTTAATTATCCGCATTTAGAACAAACTACAAAGATTAACTGCTTGATTCAGTGGAGCCAAAATCAGATAGCAAAAGCTCTGAAAGGGAAAGTGACCCCATGGATCAGAAGGGAGAAGCAACTACTTATCAGCTTTATTACATGCATGCATACATTCATTCGATAAATATTTATTGAGGTATTAATAAGAACCATGCTTTCTTCTAGACACTGAAGATACATAGAATAATCAAACATATAAACCACAGTCTCATGAAGTCTGCTATCTAGTCCTACGTACATAGTGCATACAGTGCATTTACGGCAACAGCACTATAAATACCAGACACTTTGAGATTCTGGAAATAAAAAGATAAAGTCCATTTTCCTCAGGAACTTCTTGTTCAAAAGGAAAACTATCTTAAATACAGGAGCATCCTAGTAGAAATTTGTCCAGAAGTGATGTGGAAACAATTAACTGACTTGAAAAGTCTGGAAATACTGAAATTATTTATATTAAATACTAAAATGTAAAATACTAAATATTTCAGATGTCATTTGAGGTAGATGATGACAAATCAAAGAAGGGCATTGTCACACAAACAGAAATAATATATGAGAGTAGAAAAATCACTCTGAAACATGGTATAATCAGATGGTTTTTTTTATTTTATTATTCTGAAAACTTGGGAAATGTCTGCATGTATGAGAGCATTGCCATCTATATTGAAATCTTCATCTATATAGCTTACTGGTATCTTTTCTTTTTCCTCTCTCTTCTCCCCCTCCTCCAGCCCCGGATGCCCCATTGTGAATTATGCCTTTGTTCTTTGGAAAAAAGAAGACATTATCACTTATTTTTTTCCTCCGATCTTTCCTGAGAAAGATCAATTAAATATCTACAAGGAAACAAAACAAAATAAAGGTAAAGAGAGTATGTAGTCATGATTTATTTTGTATTATGTGTTGAGGTGGGGATGTGAAGTAAAAAATAACAAAGATTGGAAGCTCTTGAGACAGAGTTTTCTGCCTTTGCCAAAGAGTTCTTAATAAATGCCTGAAAACAGTCTGTGAGAAAGAACAACTAAATGTCATTCAAAAATTGCTCACCTATAGTTTCAAGAATTTTATTATTGTTGTTGGAGGTGGGTGATATTAAACTGGAAGCATACCAAAGCTTGTCTATGAATCCTTTAACAATTTGCAGAAAGAGAATCTCACATGATCTCTGAAGTAAAACACAAATTACTGAGCAACTTATTTTTTTCTCCCACACGATTAAAAGAAAGCTGGGAAAGAATTCTGTTAACTTCATCAAACCAGCATGGTTTATATATTGGAAATGTATGATTTGTCATTTATGTCTTACTACACTGCTGTTTATCAAGAAGAGTGTTGATTCAACACCAAGTCAAGTGTTTGTGGAAACTTAATTGCTTTGGTTTTATCTGTTGTTACTGTCAATTCCTGGCATTGCTCTACCCAACACAATGCTGTCCATATTTATATCACTGATGTCTTCATATAGAGTTGCTATCCAGCCTCAAATATGGTTTTTAAAAAAATTGGGAAGTGTTGGAAAGCAAAGAATAACTTGATTTGCATGTGAGCCCCAAGCATGGATGCCAGTTGGCTGCTTCTGTTCACATCTCTCTTATTTTCATACATTGTTCTTTTTATGTTTAAGCTTCTTAGCATAGTAAGAAATGATCTGCAATGGCTTATTTTCTAAAACCAAAAACAAAGACACATTGGTCTAACATATGATATCACAACATGATAGAATATTTTTGATTGGAACTATCCCAGAAAACCCTTGGGAGATAGATGAAGACTACTGTGTTTATAAGCATATCGTGTTTGTTAAAATGTATGCATTTAAAATAGAAACTTTAAAAAATCAATTATTTTCCTACCAAAAATTTTAGAAAACACAAATATGTAAATACTGTGAAGGAAGAAACCGGCATCTATGTGTTTAACATAATTTGAAAATGACACTTGTACAAGAACAGTTGCATACATCATGGCTGTAACTTCCTGAGAGCAAGATTCAACCTAGTAATGTCATCCAACAGAAAGAGTTTGTCCACCTGGTGCTAGAGAGGAGAATCGCAGTGAAGAAAGACTGGCTATTTTATTATAAATGGCATTACACGGGAAAATGAGAAGCTCATGCTCAAA
This sequence comes from Pteropus medius, assembly GCF_902729225.1. Lineage (NCBI taxonomy): Eukaryota > Metazoa > Chordata > Mammalia > Chiroptera > Pteropodidae > Pteropus > Pteropus medius. Next base: position 33,870,599 of record NW_024354500.1, on the reverse strand, counting down.
AAAAGCCCGAACTCCTAATGGCCTGTAGGTTATAGATTATAAGGGCAACATCACAAGATTAGGGTTTTGAGTTCATGCTGGGAGCTGATTGGCTGGAAGTGTGGTGAGGGTAATGAATCATTTCTTCAGTTCTTGAGGACACCTCTGAGGTCTGCTCACACATCCCTTTTCCATGGTTTTATAGAAAAGTGTATAGGAGGTCATTCTACCTTAGGGCTCAGGAGTTGAAATATAACTTAAGTCACGATGTTATCTTTAGCCTGTCAGAAGTCTGTACTATGTGATCATTAGTCAGATCTGAGCTACTGTCTTCTGCTGCCAGAGAGATTGCTGATTATCCAGGGAGGAAAGCTATGTCTGTGAAGTGTATAGTAAGAAATATGATTTCTAGACCTGGGATTCAAAACAAAATTTCATCAAAGTCATAAGGACCATTGGTTTCACTATCCCTCTTTGGCTTCTCTATGATTTTTTTTTTTAATAGAGATATAATGCTGTGGGAGAAATTATTTCTATTTCTTTCCTACTCCAATTATGGCCAGTGGCCCCACCATTTGGCTCAATTTTTCAACCGAACCTTGTTTAGTGAAAATTTCTCCTGGCACTTGATAGATTTGAGCAAAAGTCTTAATTTCAAATGCTTAATTTCTATTGCTATTGAAAATTTTCATACCTCTCATGTGTATGTGTTTTGTGCTTCTCAAACAAAAGACTTAACAAAGAAACATTGTGCTGCAAATATTTGTTAAAGAAAAGAACAAGAAAATAAAAAATGAGAGAGAAAAAATGTATATATTTTTTGAACAACGTACATTTATTATCTCATAGTTTCTGTGGGTATGACATCCAGGCACAGCCTAACTAGGTCTTCAACTCAGGCACTCACAAGGCTGCAATGACGTGTTAGCCATGTGAGGCCCAAGATACTTTTTTAAACTCATGTGGTTGTTGGTAGAATTCATTTTTTTTGCAGCTGCAGAACTCGCAGTGACTTGCTTCTTCAAGAGCGTGTATGATAGTCTCTGAGCTCAGGAAAGCCTGTCTTCAGAAAAAAATGAATATTACTTCTTTAATTATTATAAAAATTAGGCCCAAGATTTTAATATAATTTGATTATGTTATACATATATATTTCAGATTCCTGATAAATTAAATTGAAATACATATATTTCCTAGAATACTGGCTATGCTACTGACTGAGATGGTCGTAACTGCTTGACAAAACTTTAGACAGATTTCTTCCTTACTACAGACTCCTAGCCTACCTTTCATTATAGCATTCACTTTAGAAATCTTGCAAGTGTTAAAGTCTTTCTCTGCCTCTGAAATGTAAACCTTCTAGAACCCAGAGATGTTTTTTTCAAGGTCTTTGGAATAATCCTGTGTAATGTAACTATCGGGAAAAATAGAACCCCTGTCTCTCAGATGCTGTGGGAGGGTAGGAGCCCAATTTCAATAAGCAACAATTAGTAAACACAGATGGCCTGCTCACATTGACCAGAATAGCCCCTGTGTCCTCCAGTACTTTGCCATTATTTCATTCCAGCATTTAAAAATCCTGCTTTTGTTTCAAAAGTTGAGTTAAATCTCTCTTTCCTCTTGCAATATAGTCTTCACTCTTATTGCAATAGTTTTTAATAAAGTTTTTCTTGCTTTTTTAAGTATTAGGTACAATTTTTCTTTTATACTACGTCCATTACTGTTTCTTTACCTCATCAGTTCCTTTTTGTCTTTTATATTTCAGATCGGATTTTGTGAAACATCTATTTTGAAGAGATCACAGAGTAATGGATTAGGTGACCTCAAGAATGTACCTCTTCATATCCAACGCTGGGCCACATTAAAATTGAAAATGTCACCATCTTCCTATGGGGGTAGAATTCTTCTCTTCCAACCTCAGACTCAGCAGCAGTTTGGGTAGAGAAAGATATCCACTATGTTCAGCATTCAGAGGAAGCTTGAATTGTCAATATGAAAGAAACAAGAAGGACAAAGGCCATAATTCTATTTTCAAGGTGTAGTGGATAGCAAGTGAAAGAAATACTTTTAAAAATGGCAGAAAGAAGACACTTAGAGAATGGGGGAGAGTTAGAAGGATAGAAATTAGGAAACATTAAACAATTAGAAAATATAAAAACAAGCAAAATTCTTTGTCTCCACCAAGTAACCTATGAGCTTTGTACATTACTGGTGCACAACACAGTTGGGTGAGGAATGGGCTCCCCAGTTTCTGAATAGTCAGTGGGAAAGTGAATCTTTTCCTCTGGATGTATAGTCAGAGATGATAACTCCCCAAACTGGAGATATCTTAAGACATACTCTTTTGTACTTCCCCAAATGCCTCTCTTCCCTGGAAAATGGAGAAACTGTCTTATATGGATTATAATAATATATATAGCACTTATATATATTATTATACATATTATATATATATATATAGCTATTATAATATATATAGCACTAGTATTAGTACTTCTAGATCTTAAAATCTAGAATCTAAATAAAAATATGGGCTTTAATTTTCAGAAAAGAGTGACTTAGAAGCAAATTGTTTATGACTTATTTTAAGCATTTGGTTTCTCTCAGGATGAACATTAGAAAATCCTGAAGTAAATCTATAATGCATTGTTTCAATAATGACAATACTTGCAAAAATACTTTATACAATATCATTTACCACACAAAATTCCCAGTAGTTCTTCATAGCTTTTATAATATATTTAATATTATTAATTAACAAATCACTTCCCTCAGGATATGGTCCTGTCTGCCTATTTACTCTCATTTGCCTTCTTAATCTCTTAAATTTTATTTGGAAATCTCTGTGTTTGTGTTTGTTGAGTAAATCATTTAATAGCCTCTTTAGGTAGGGGTGGATGAGATAACACGATGAACATGCTTGTATAACATGTAGTCATTTGTCTCTCTTTTAAAAAACCTGTAAACTGAATTAGCTCCTTTCACTGTGTATTGCTTCTTTTGTTTGTTGACTTTGGTATCTTTTATTTTTATGTTCAAAGTATTTGCTGATCTAAGACTGTCAGCTCATTTAAGCATTACAGAAGTTGACTAGAAGCTCAGCATATGAGGTCGAGATTTAGCAAATGATAAACTTCACCTCAGAGTGATCAATCAATGTGGCTTTTACTTTAGAAATCACCTTGAGATACTCATGGATTTACCTGTCAGGGTTAGGTAAATTGTACCTATTGAGAAGGGTCTCTAATGGGATGCTTAAGCCCAAGTATGATTTTTCTTGGCTAACAAAGTGAATTCCATACAACAAAATTTTAATGTTTATGACTGTCTCTTATTCTTGCTTTCTTCTTTTCTCTCTTCTGATTTTATGTTTTGTTTTTGTTTCTGGTTTATGCACAACCACTAAATAATTCTTAATTGGCGAGTAGCAGAAATAATTGACAACTTGGTTTTAGCTTCTGACCATGTGATCTTGGCTGACAGATGATATCTATTCTCTACTATGTGAGAGATGGTGGATAATGCAGTTTGTTAGTCATTGTTATTTATTTGTCTATTTGTGAGCTCAAATAAATGAATAATTACATGCCTGTTGGAAAGGAATGTATGAGTTTTTGTGTTTGTTTACTAGCTCTCTAACTGTTTGTACATCTGAGTCTGTATGTCTATAATTAAGAAAAGCCATGACCTTCATTGAATGAGTATAAAATGTTCTTCTACCTCCAGAAATTTAGCAAATTATTATAGAAAGGATGTTCATGGCTGCAGAAAATTTTGCTATCTGAAAGACAAATGCACATGACAATTAAAGAGGTAAATGTATTCAGTTTATTGCAACAAGGAGATAGAGATGAGGACCATCTCAAAGAAAAGGTCTGGGGTTTTATAGAGGTTGAGAAACAAAGGAGTCATACATATGAGAAAAGAGGGAGAAGTGTTTTATATCTAAAAGTGAGAGCAGGATGGTCCTTTGTGGTTAGCCATCCTGGGAAAACACAATGTTAGGGGATTTCTTGATTGTTGCTGCTTTCTAGGAACATAGTTCTTAGATAAAAGTCAACATTGCCAGTTACATGTATTCAGTTAATCTCTTAAAATGTTCGTGTATGACAATTAATTCTCATCTATCTACCTTCCATGTTTTTCTCTGTACAGTAATTTATATTTTGATTAAAATTTATAATTAATATTGCTAGTAAAGTCTATAAAAATAACAGTGACAGAGAAATACATGTGTGTGTGTTCTTTTTTAAAAAAGAGAAATAGAATAATATTACCTCACAGTATCAGTTTGTTCTAGAACATGAAAGCATACATAACAACATACTGGAAAAAGCAAAATCTATTATAGCTAAATCTGAAAAGAAGCTATGGCATACATTGACATTTTTATAAAGCTTGCTCAATTCTAATTGCTCCTTTGTTTTATCGATTAATGTCTTACTCTATTATAGAAAAAAAAATTAACCTTCTATGTAATGTGCCAAGATAGTTAAGATTCCTTGTCATATCAGAAGTATTTTTAATTATGTCAAAGTAAATGACATCCTTATCTCCCTGTTTTTGTGAGAGGTAGGAGCGTAATTGTGGTGGGTATCTAATTTATAAAGAAATGAGATTTTTTTTCCTTTGGATGAAACCAACTAGCAAACACAGATGGCCTATGACCTTCTCTAATCTTCTCCAGTCTTTTATTTAAAAAGATTTTTATTGCAGCTAACCCCAGCCATTAAAAATTCTACAAACCTCTGCTTTAGTATAGTTGAGTTCAGATGTAGTTCTGGTCTCAATCCTGTCTGGCAATAGCCTTTTTTCCTTCCTTAAAATAGTCATTTCCAATAAAAGTCTGTCCTTAATTTTTTGACAAAATCATGTTCTATTTCTAGAAGAAACTTGAGTTTCCATTTTTTAAAAATATTTTTTAAACACCTCAAATGTTAAATGTAGAGGGTATTTTTCCCCCCTAAGGAAAAAAAAATCTTCTAATTTAAAGTAAGGGATAGTTACAGAATTGGCTGCTAGTATTCTAGGAATAGAAAGGAAGATTAGAACTCAAAATTCTGATTCAGCACCTAGAGATTATCATGTTATATCCCTTTCATTTTTTAAAAATAATTTTTTCTTGCCCTGTGCTTTATTTTGCATTTCTGAATCCAAAGCTCTTCTTGTTTAATTTCTCTAATGTAAAAAATCTTCTGGGAGGAGTCATCTGCTTATGTAGATAAAGCTTATGTAGAGAGCACTGAAGAAGATTTGAGGGGTTTGACTCTTTTGAATGAAAATTTTTAATCAATTGTTCTATCTTACATTTTAACCATTTATATATATTTATATTTCACAAACCGGGTTATAAATTCATCTTTTAAAAATTGTATATTTCCCACTGATGATAGCATAATACTTTTTCTCATATTTGTATGTTTATCAACTATATGATAAGATTATAGTAACCATATTTATATTTATATAAATTACAAAAGGTTTTAAGAGTCAGTTCTCTTCTTCATATCATAAAATGTTTTTAATTTTTAAAATTATTTTATTTTCAATATTACTATTATTATTTTAAGGATAGGCATCATCTGAGCACCAAATATCATTATAATTGCACTTGTAAAGAAAGCTCTATATTCCTGCTGTGGCAAACAAGACTGAGTTCCCCTCAAATTTAAGAAGTCACTAGTAGTATGAAATTTTTAAGTGGGAGAGGAAAGAGATTTTTAAAGTGAGGCTTATAGATGTCTCACAAAGGGTTTCCCTAAATCTAAAAGGAGAAATGACTCAGGAATTCCTCTGTTTAGGAGCAGAGAGTGAAATATGCTGTAATTTTAGCAGTGCCAAGGAATACTACAGATGGAATGCGGAGATAGCCAGGCAGATGGTGCCAAAGCAAGAACAACAGCTGCTGGTGAGTGAGAGCTGAGCAGGTGGTACAGTGGCATAGGCCACGGCAGCCATCAGCAGTGAGATGTATAAGTTCACATTAGCCGAGCCTGGAACAGCTGTCCTGAACCTAGTACAAAATGAAGTCATTAATTTCAATGACCATTTGTTAGTGTGCACTGGTGTTGAGCGTTGGGTAAAGACAACCAATGGTTATTGATCAGAAGTATGCCTCTATAAGAACACAGAAATTGATTTCATATTTTCAGTAATCTGATTGATTAAAGGACATATCATTCACTGCATGTATATTTACAGGGATAAGAAGGAGACCTAATATTTGCACCATGCATTATTGTTGATGTTTTCAAGTACTATCAAAATTATATAATTCATTAATACTTATAGCTAGTTTTCCTTAGGTATGAAAACCTTCAGCTGTATAAGAAACACCTGGGATATTGACTAATATATATATATATATATATTAGTCAATATATATATTGACTAATATATATATTGACTGAGATATTGACTAATATATATATATATATATATATATATATATATTTTCCTGAGTTCTTTCCCGAAATCGTTAAGTCAGAAATTCTATGAGTGAAGTTCTAATTCTGCCACTAACATGTTTCTTCAGGGATTTTTAAGCACACTAAACTTAGAGCCTCCACCTTAAGGGCATTTGGGGGGTAATTAGAAAAATGAAAATCTATGTAAGTAGAGATGCAAATGAAAGACATTATATATTCATCATCTGTATATGAGAAGTCAGATGGGATATTTTTGACTTCATATACAGCTAGATCCAGATGCCCAAATGATTTTTCTCCTTTTCTCAGGTATGCATGTCTTTGCTGGGCTTCTCTCTACAGACTAGTAAGATGTACTTTTCAAACAACCTCTTAACTCATCCCTGAAATTGACTCTGTTATTAATTGGTTATATTTCCATCCTAGAAAATAATAATTCCCAGGTCTGCAATGGGAATTTTATCATAAGCTATAAGTGTAGTAAATGGTGAGATAAGTGAATCTGGATCAATTTGAACATAGTTGATTTAACTCTAACTAGAAGAAGATTGGGTGGCAGGGGGGTGGGAGTGCTGAAAAATCAACAGAGACCAGATCAAAACACTCATATGCTAAAAAGTGGAACCTTATTCTTGAGGAAAAAAACATTGAAAGATTTACCCAGGCCATTGGCAGTCTTAGATAGCCATTTCAGAAAGATCACTATTATCACCCCCTTTATTCTTAGGTACAAATATTGTTCAAAGACTCTGAAATCTTAACAAAGGAATCTTAACAATGAAACTCCTCTCACATCTCCATCTTCTTATCTCAAAAGGAACATTTAAAATGTTCCTTTTAAAACTGACAAAAAGATTTAAAAAAGAAACTAATATTTTCTTTAAAAATTAACTATGGGACCCAGAATCTATAATTCTGAATGTTTTATTTTTAGACAACAATAATAAAGTGTATTGTCCACATTAAAAAAAAAAGACGTGGTTCCATAGTGTAGCAGTTAGCAGTTCTGCTTTACACACAGAAGGTTCTGGGTTCACACCCCAGTGGAGCCACGGTCTATGGTCCACAGTCCATGCCACCCTGAACAAGCCTGATGTCTGATCTCAGAAGCTAAGCAAGGTCAGGCCTGGTTAGTACTTGGATGGGAGACCACCTAGGAAGACCAGGTGCTGTAGGCATAAATAATAATAAAATAAATAAATAAATAAAAGAAGAAGAACCAAAGAAAGAATACCATTCATGTATCAATTATATCTTTATGCCATGCTGAAAAACTTTATTGTATCAGATTCTCTGAATATGAAAATACTCCATCTTAAAACTGGACCTAATTAAAAATAAATGAAAGATTGAAAGACATCAAACGGCCTACGGATTTGTGACAATATAAGAAAAATAGCTCCATATAGTCTTAGGCCAAGAAGTAACTCATATCACGTTTGCTTACAGTTTAATGGCTGAAGATGTTCACATAGCCCCACTCACTACAGAGGAGCCGAGAAGAATGGGAGGCAGCTAGAATACTTGGAGAGCACCATTGTCATTTCATAATATACAACTAACAAAATCATGTGTTGATTTCAGAAAAAGACTATCATAATATAAGTCTTAATTTTGCCTCAAATGTAAGTACAATTATAGGAGTATTTAAGATGAAGGAGGAAATTCAACCTAATTTCCAGATACTTTAAACTGTATAACACTGTCCTTTACAATCTGAGTTTTTATAAAATTCTCACTTTCTAAATGGTCCTCAAATCACAGATTGCTTTAGAAGCAATTTTGATACTTATATGTCTTTATTTTTATAGTTAAATGTAAATTACTCAGCTTTTCATATAACATAGTCAGATTTTATATTCCTGATTTTAAAACCTGAACAATTGTACTAGTCAAGTTAGGGGGGAAATTTTCTGCCTTCTTTTCTCTTTAAGAACCACATTTTTTCATATTATGACTCATAACTAGCAAAATGCTACCAGAAACCCCTATTTATTTAATACAGGGTCTAAATGAAGAATAACAAAGCAGTCAGTTTTTATTACAATATTAATTATAAACATTCTGCATAACACACAGTCATGCCTGAGAAAAATTTCCCCTTGCCTCTTATTTATGTTGTAATTCTGATCTTTTCTTTTCTTTTGATTTTAAGAACACATTATAAAACCATAGTATTTTACAAGTATGTGATTAAATATGATTAAAATGTATTTTGCCAACAAATTGTCCCACTTTGTTACTTTCTGTTAGTGCATAATAATTATAACTAAAGAAATAATTAATTTTAATTATAAAAATTCCTATAGGAGTAACTTATTTTTCTGGCGGTGTTCACAAATACTTGAAGATATGCCAAACATAAATCATGAGAGAGGGCTGTTTGTCAGGATATTAGCCCCCAAATGGGTTATTGTTAGGATCTAGCAGATGTGAGGTGATGATACAGTGGCAGGTCATAGTCTCAACTAGACCAGGCAGTTTTTTGACTAATAAAAGCCAAAGTATGTTAATTTTGACTTAGGCTAGAATATCCTCCCCAAATTTCTTTTCCTCACTGACACTTAAGCAGTCAAAGCTTCTTTTGTCTTCTTACGCCAATGGATATATCTGATCCTAAAGGTAAATAACCAAAGTAGTAGGCTATGTTTAAAAACTGTGTTATGCATAAGCTGCCTCTTCAGAGAATTTAGAGACAAAGATGAACCATCTGACTTGATAAAGGTGTTTACTCTAAACAGAAGAGTAAATTGTAATTTTATTTAGTCCCTCTATGCTTAGAGGATCTGTGCTATTATCATGTCCCTGTTAACCTTAGAACTTGTTTCTACTTACTTTCTGCTTGAAAGAAGCTCACTTACTTTAGGGGAACTAATTCTAAGATACCTTTCTTAAAATATGAAATTTTTCTATGTATGCAAAATGAATTCAATTCACCATCTAAAATTATCCATTAATTTGCCCTTTATAGCCGTTTGCTTTTAAACAAAGTAAAAGACTTGTACTAATCTACTTATATTTAATAAGTTTACAGTCTCAAAATGGCATTGCAGATTTATTTTGAAGAAAACTATAAGATTATAGTAATAGAAACAGCATGGTACTGGCATAAAAACAGACACATAGATCAATGGAACAAAATAGCCCAGAAATAAATCCATGCCTATGTGGTCATTTAATTTGTGACAAAGGAGGCAAGAATACAATGGGGGTAAGAACAGTTTATTCAATAAATGGTATTGGGAAAACTGAACAGATACATACAAAAAAAATAAAACTGGACCACCTTCTTACACCATATACAAGAATAAACTCAAAATGGATTAAAGACAAATGTAAGACCAGAAACTCCTAGAAGAAAACATAGGCAATAAACTCTCTGATACTGATCTTAGTAATATTTTTTTTCTAACGTATCTTCTAAGACAAGGGAAACAAAAGAAAAAATAAGTAAATGGGACTACATCCAATTAATTTTTTTTGTTTTACACAGCAAAGGAAACCATCAACAACAAAAAGACAACTCATAGAATAGAAGATATTTGCCAGTGATACATCTGATAAGGGGTTAATATCCAAAATTTATAAAGAACTCATACAACTCAACAACAACAATAACAAAATAAAACCCCCACAAATAATCCAATTAAAAAATGAACAGAGGATCTGAATAGGCATTTCTCCAAAGAAGACATACAGATGGCCAATAGACATATGAAAAGATGCTCAATGTCACTAATCATCAGAGAAATACAAATTAAAACCACAATAAGATATTACCTCGCACGTGTCAGAATGACTATCATCAATAAATCACCCAACGACAAGTGTTGGCGAAGATGTGGAGAAAAGGGACCCCTCGTACACTCTTGGTAGCATTGCAAATTAGTATAGCCACTATGGAAAACAAGGTAAACTTTCCTCAAAAAATTAAAAATAGAACTACCTTATGACTTAGCAATTTCACTTCTGGATATTTATCCGAAGAAAACCAAAACACTAATTCAAAAAGATACATGTACCCCTTATTTACTGCAGTGTTATTTATAATAGTCAAGATACAGAAGTAACCTTACTACCCATCAATAGACAATTGAATAAAAAAGAAGTGGTACATGTAAAAAATAAAATATTACTCAGCCATAAAAAAAAAGGTTGAACCTAGAAAGATGGACCTAGAAGGTATTATGCAAGTGAAATAAGTCAGACAGATAAAGATAAATACCACATGAGTTCACTTATATGTGGAATCGAAAGAACAAAACACACAAGCAAACAAACAAAAAATGGAAACAGACTTACAGATACAGAGAACAAACCAGATCAATATGTAAATACTCGAAAGAAATTGATTCTTTCCAATGGAGATAAAAATTATTCTACCTATTTCTGAATAACACATATATTTCCTCATTTAGTTTCTACAATTTTAAATTGAAATGACCAACAAGAAATTTGATTCATACTATGGCTTTTTCTGAATATTTGTATTACCAATTTAAGCTATTTTTTTCTCTCTTAAAGTAATAAAACGATTTAATGTGATAACTGCTTTTTAAAACTTCAAAGTTTTGTTCAAAAACTAATTGATGCTTTACAATATTTTTATAGGGTAAGATAAGATATTTTATAGAGTAAGATATTTTACAAGACAAAGTCAATCGTACTTTATTAGTAGCTTTCTAAGTATATCTTTTGTTGAGGAGTTATATACCCAAGAATCATGTATTTGAATCTCAGAATCTCTTAAACTATGCTTATTATACCTACCGATTGATTGCTGGATCAATAGGTAGATGGATCCCGATGGCTATGTTTTGATATTTTAAATTTTGTATCCATGGATTAAATATCATAAATGTATAAAATATTCTGTATACCATCTTAAAAATTATCTTCCAGGCCTCTCCACACTTGTATCTCGAAATCTCATGTTCAGATAAATATACTTTTATTTGAGACTTAACATGTGATGTATCCCTTCTGATCTTTGGATTTTATAGTAGACACAACTTATTATAAATTGTCCAAAGTTAAATAAAAATACATTTAAGAAATGGTTTGGGGAGGTCTTCTGGTAAAAATGTTAATCGATAGTACATACTGAATCCCTATGCTTAAAACACATAACGTAATAGACAAAATATTATTAGTGCATATTTAAAAAGACATACTCATGCTCTAAAGCAGAATAACTTTATCAGGGGAGTAGAAATGGAATGAAAACACGCAGAATAGCAACTTGAAGAAGTAAGCTTACATGGCTCTGCTACTAGAAATGATTCATAGCATTTTTGTATTTAATTCTCATTAGAAGCAGCTCTAACAATGCTCCACCCACTGTGAAAAAACAGAGCCCTTGGTCTGAAAATAGAGGCTGGAAATAGCTTTGACCTTGGTTAGAATCTATAGCTTATAATGAGCCTTATCTCTGGAGTGTCAAGGAAGGATGTGATGATCCTTCAACCAAGAACGGGGCCAAATGATATAGTGACTCTGGAAATGAAAATATTGTGTTTTCTTAAGACAACAGTACAGAATTAGAAATATAATTCTAATTGACTCTCATCTGAGGATCTTGGGGTCCTAGAAAAGCAACTACAGAGCAAAAGGGAGGAATAAACATAAAGAGAAAACAATCAATAAATTTCTTTCCAAAATAAGGCTGCCATAAGAAAAATTAATTTAATAGAAGGATCCCAATAAGAGATCACTCCTGAGGTAACATAAATAAAAAAGTAATCTAAGAAGAAAATAAAACAAAACTAAATAAGCTTCTCAAAAAATATGACTAGTATTCTAAAAATAAACAGAAGCTATGAAACAAAACAGTTGGATATGTATCAAGAACTGTTGGATATGGAAAAAGAACATATTAGTAATCACAGGAATAAGAAAATACAGTCACTCAAATGTATTACCCATCACTTGCAGAAGTAATCTTCAACTACTTCGAGATAGAATAAATGGAGCCAATTTTGTCATAAAAGTGTCTGGGATTTCCCAGGGTTATTATTCACTTAGTGAACCCTGATTTGGATCACCCTCGCTAAAACCTTGAATCTGCCTGGTAGGTAAAATAAAGCATTGAGGCTAGATGTCAAGATTCCTGAGTAAATAAAGTATCTTCTCCCTAATCCAGACTAACAGCCCTTAATTTATCAATGTTTTGAAAAATCTACAAAATATGAGTGTTCTGTGAAGAACAGGGCTAGGAGGGAAAAAGAGCAGATATATATCTCAAGAATTTATTTCAAAGTCAAAATAAACTAACCATGTATTTACATTGCATAGTACTTAACTGCCTAACTCTGATAATCTATTATTACTTGCAGGGTCCTCCAGGCTAACTGGGCCACTACTGTTCCATCTAGATAATGATTCTAGGAAAAAAAAAAAAGTCATCTTTCAGTTGATGATTGGAATACTATTTTGCAGTAGCTTAAATGGTTACAGAACATTTTTAAAATCATTTTTTGCATACATGACTCTACTTAATGCTAAATAGGAAGAAAAATGTAGGTGCATCCCATTTAGGCCCTCAGGGTCTGGATTGTGTGGTATGTTGGAAATGTTCAATGAGCCAAGAAGCTGTCAGCACCACGACTGCCAGTGCCAAGAGAGGCCTGAGCAGACTGCTCAGTGCTGGCACTCTTTTCTCCCTGACAGTGATACTGATGATGAGATGGACACCACTGCTGTTGTTCTGGTCCTTGTCAGAACAAGAAATCATAAGTAGATTTATTCAAAATAGCTTTTCAGTATCTTCTAGGAACCAAATGCAAAACATTCTTAGTTTGTGTAAGATAGAGTGGAGATTGACTATAGCTAAGAATGGTGGATACAACACTATCTTCTACAGCTTTATTTCTTTCTAATAGCAAATAAGATTAATGGGAATTTGAGAAGAGATTCATTTTCTCACCTAATTCCCCAAATTATATTTTCAGTCTATCATTAAGTTATTTCCATAGCTCTCCAAAACAAATACAAGGTCAGATAACTTTGGAATTTATACAAGTATTCATTGCTTATTAGCCAATGGAGGAAAAAATCTCAAACATGTAAGTAAAGAATAATTAAGGCACCAATCAAATCTGACCCAATTTGTTAAATTAGAACTGACAACATTCTGTCAAGACAAGCCTTCAGCGACAAGAACATTATAAATAATTATTCAGTAATCAATCAGTTACAAAAATTATTACTAAACATAATTGATATTAATTTTAATATGATTTAGTTTGTATAGTACTACAAGGATATATTTTGCAATTTATTTTCCTTATTAAGATTGCAGATTAGATAATATTTACTTGTATACTAACAATAATAACTATTACAGAGAACACAAATCATGATATTAATAAGGTTCTGAAAAATTTTTTTACATCAAAGCAATTTCTGTGCTACCGCAATACCTGTGTGACTCTTTAATATGCCTCGGGAGGATTAAGAATATACATACATATATGTATTTGTACAAAATAGCAGCTCTACCTTCTGCAAAAGTATATATTCATGCATGTACCAGTCCTCTGGATTACTGAAGGAAGTATTTGGCATACAGAGAGGAATAATTTGCAATATGGCGTGCCTACAGTGCAGTTTTTTTCTTTTGAATTTTAAGGAGCATTAAAACTATTAAATTAAAAAAGAAAAAAATTTCTACATGGACTATTTAATCCTCTGCCATTCTAATGAGTTTAATCACATATTAATAATGATTTACTGAAAACTTTCTGTGTTCTAGAAATAGTTTAAAGCAGCAATTAACAATTAAATTCCCAATTCGAATATATGTACATTAAGGAATAAAAAAGAAGAAAACAGATTTATATGAGAAGTGTTAGATAGTGGATTCTGATATCGTGAAACTTGACTACTTCACAGTGGCATATAATTTAGAACAAGAAAAATGGTTGGCTTCCAACTAAGCAAGAGATTCTGTAAAGACCAGAACCCAGTGGAAACCATTTTCAACAATTTTAATTTTTTTTCAATTTAGAAATATTTAGCTTTAGCTTTAGATGCCTTTTTACATACATGACTAAAGATAATATCAAGATGACTACCTATCATGTTCATCTTTACACAGTTAAATTAATTACTCTCTATAGTATCTAATTACCTATAAAAAATAAGAGAAACAAAATGAAGGAAGAAAGAGATATAATGTATTGGCATGTGCTTTGGAGAGTAGGCTAAAAGGTATGTTAGGAAGTATAAGGAAGATGTGCTGATTTTGTAGGAAGTCTCACAAACATTGTTCTCATGTGTAATTATAATTACTGGTTTTAAGTACTAGAACATTGCAACTCAAAAGGTTTTTCATGGACTACTAGCATTAGTATTGCCTGATGCAGAATCTCAGCCCATTTGGATATTTGATACTTAGATTGTTAAAATAGTTATTTCTTCTTATATTAGTGAAAAGTATTATTTGTTTCTTATATTTCTGGGGGTGGAAAGATATATATTTAGAAGAAATGTCTTGGTTTTTCCTCCAATATCTGTAGGTGACTGAGATGCTGTGCGAAGCACTGAGAGACTAAGTGTTATTAGTTTTTATGCACTGTAAGAGAAAGCCTCAAAAATCACTCATCAATGAATTTGGTATTTGGGTGACTGAAAACTTATAAAGCATAGCAGGAAGTAAAAGGAAGGGAGAAGAAATGTTTTATTAAAATGTCTGAGAACTTGTATCTGTGTTTATTTACCTTTAGACAAACGGCTGAGGAATCGACAGCTTAATACCTATATATTCTATAGCTGAAATTGCCACTAAAGAAAACGGAGCTTCATTTTAGGCAAACCTTGAGTAATAAATGAAGAATGATAGATCAAACTTTACCCTGACTTTGTCAGATAGGGATTGAGAACTAAATGTGGTTAGCAAGTTCTCTAGAGTTTGTACTTAAAAAACAAACAGCCCTCTGAGAAAGAAAATTTCTGTTTAAACTATAATCGAAAACTGACAAAACCTCCCACTTCATTAAGAAAGAAACACATCACTGACATTGAATTCTGATGGTCTTAAAGTATCTGTGCAGGGGGTACGTGTCTTTGTGAGTTTGTGTGTGTACATGGTAGGTGCATAAAACTGTCATGAATACTGCCATTGAAAATCAGAGTTCAATGACCATCAACTTTTTTTTAAAAAAATTTATTTTCATGACCATCAAATTTTGTTTGTACACTTTTTTTCCTCCAGGATGTCTCATATTTTGACATAATATATAATTTTTAATTTGAGAATAGTCAAAGGAATTAAATATAAAGACTCAGTTTCAAACTCTGGGTTTGCTATTTACCATCTGCATAATCTTCTATCTTTCTTTGAACCTCATTTTCCCATTTACAAAATCATATTATTATAACATGATCAAACTATCTTCTCAATCTGAAATTCATGATTGCATGATTCTTTCTCTCTAAGTTCTGTTGTTGTGACTCATTTTCTTTCTTCAATCAACATGTATATCATAGTATCTATAAGAACTGCTGAATAATTCTTTGAGATAAGATTAATTTCAACTAATTCACAAAGCATGGGGATATGTTTATTCTACACCTTTTGAGTACCCACTACTTGTGAAGTATTATAGTAAGCCTTGACAGGGCCTAAGCTTAATTAGAAATCCTTAGGAGGAGGTGAAGACACATAGAAAAAACTAAAATATGATTAAAATGTAAACATAATAAATTCTCTTAGAGTTCAGAGTAAATCAAAATTGCCTTAATAAAATGTGGTTAGGGCTGAAGGAGAATTAGATCTGCTTCACGGTGTAGGTTTAAAGGAGTAAAAAGGATTTCAACAATTGGTATATTTGGGAAGAAGATATTTTAGCACAGTGAAAATATTGATGGCATAACAGTTTGTAAAACAAAGAAAATTTTAGAGAGAAAGTTCAGTTCTTGGAACGTAGAGTTTGTGTGGAGTGTGTTTTGAAGGTTGTAGTAGGTAGAGAAAACCTTTTCTCTATTTGAAAGGAATTATTTTAAGTCTTTATTTTTGTTTTTAGGAGAACAGGTTATTGACAGAGAAAAACAGGCAAAACAAAGAAAGTTGCAATCTTTATTTCTGTATTCCTAAGTGGCTCAAATAATGATCTTATACAAAGTAATGGATAAGGTTATCTCCTATGTACAATACTTTTAATCTAGAATTACTTTGTACTGTTCTTTCTCTGCTGAGAAGATGTTCAGGCTTGAAATTTGTATTGAAGCAATTGATCTCATAGAGTGTGTCAGAACATGTAAACCATTCTGAAAATTATAGTTATGGAATGAAGTGAGCGATCAATATTATCTTATCAATTTGCTGTTATTTATGATTAGAAAAAGAAAAATCAAAAAATGAAAAAAGATTTCTACTTTATGGTTTTTCTATAGGTAAACAGGTTATATAGAATTCCTATAAATAATGCTACAAAATATTTTCATTTCATTATTAATTCATTTTTTTTTGTTAAAAAGAGATAATATGGAAGTTAGGAGTTTAATTTGTCCTTTTTCTTTTTAAATTTGTTCTTTTTTCTTCTTTTTTTCTTTTATTCTTCCTTTTTTTTTTATCATGTTGATGTTTTAAATTGTATTACAAAGCTTATATTTTGAAGAATGTCCATATTGCCTTTTAGGGATTTAATATTTTACCACCTTTGCATCATTACACAAATTAACCACAATATAATCTCTTTCTCTGGGTTACTTTTGCAATTGTAAATAGTATAATTGCTTTAGTGGCCTGTACAAGTCATTAGTCAGGGACATTTTAATTAAATGTAATGTGATAATTGCCTTTCATAGCAAATTTAGTGTGTGGGACCTAATAGACAAACTGAAAATAAAGGTGTCAGATTTTTAAATTTGATTTTTGGTAGTATAGAAGTCTTAAGTGATTGCTCAGCTCTTCAGAGGAGCTAGAAAGAGTAGAAAAAGGTCATATATGTTATAGTACATTACAAACACACACACACACACACACTGAACAACATTATTAGGAAAGAACATACTTCTCTTCTGACTCATGCTGGTAAAGGGTGGCAAACTGACAAGTTTTGGAAAAAGAGTCTTCCATCCACACAGAGCACCAGATTGTCAGCGAGAAGGCTAAATCCTCCCATCTCACATTTACCAGCTCATCTCAGCCAAGCAGGAGCTAGATTGCAGCCCCTGAAATGCCTGCTCAGGATTCAGATCCTGTGACCTCTTCAGTTTCTGGCCTCTCTGCAGAGAGTACCAGCAAGGGAGCTAACCACTCCAGTATGTAATGTGAACCTCACCACCCAGCAGTAGTTGAACTGCTGGTCACTTCTTTTACAGTTATTTCATATTGCAGCTGTGAATAGCTATTAACCAATGAGGACTTGTTTCCACACTGATTAGGTGGGGATTTGCATTGGAGACCTAGTAGTAAAGGCTACATAATGAATTCCTAGAGAGTCATCCAAGTCCCCACTAGCCTTGCTAATTTTAAAAGAAATTTTAAAAAATCCCTGCAAATTCCTTTTTTCTTTATCAGCTGTATATTTTTATTCTCTATCTGGTCTTCATTTCTCTCTGCATAAGCAGTTTCAGGCTTTATTTAAGTGCTGCATTTCCAAGTGTTCATGACTTTGTGCAGGGCTCACCACACATCACTCATGCCTTATTTCACAGGGTGAGTGGGTAATTAGCATCTTTCACAATTAGCCAGGATTTGCTCTGCTAATTTCATTCCCCGATGAAGGTGCTAACTTGGCGTGAAACTGTAATATGTTGGGTGATTTATTAAGTCTCCACTGATGGGTGGATATCACATGCCATGCCTTTACTGTTGAGAAAGTTAACAGCATCCATTTGTAAGAGATGGTATTTGAAAAGTGATGTTGGTGTGATTGAATGTGTGAATGTATAATGAAGTCAACGCAGATAGCCCCTTTCTGATTAAATTGTATTAAAATGATGTGGCAGTTCCTTGAAAAGAGATTCTTAAGAAAGAAATATGCACTCATCTTTTAAGAATAGCTGTCACTCACAGTGTCACTGGGGACTATAGAGGAAAAAAATCATACCTGCTTTTATTTTTTAAGCAACAAATAGCATATTATGAAGGCCCTTCACCTAAACACCCTGTAACATATAACTTTTAATAACACAGGGAACACCTTTAAGAAATTTTCAAACTGAGTGATTTGGCACATATATCATTAGATTTACTGTAATGAGTTTCCCTTAACTTATTTCCACTCTAAGTCTTTAATATTTAGTATGAGAATTTATAATCAATCAAGAAATACCTCTACTGAAAGTAAGGTTTCTGACAATCCTGTTTTACCTGTTGCTTTTCTTCACTTATCCTAAGTTTCCAAAAGAAGGTTTTTTTAAAAAAAAATTTTCCTTTATCCAGAAGAAATCTGAAGAACGTCTCATTTACCAGTGATTAAACATAACATTGTCAAAGATAGGGAAAACTAACATTATGTGCTCTTGATGAGATGCTTTAGAAAGAATATTTTGTGCAGAATTTTTCTCTAAATTAAAAAAATTGAATGTTAGCTACTCATTAGGAAAAAACAAGAGAAATCAATAAATACACTATAAAATTAGTTTTTCTAAATCATTCTGAAGTATTCTTTCAAAAGGTCTGTGTCAGGAAAGACAAAGAATGGATTAGGACTGATGTCAGATTAAGAACACTAAGAAGATATGAAAACTAATACAATGCATGATTTTGTATTGGATCTTTTTTTGGAATAAATTGCTGTAAAATAAATTATTGAGATAATATGATAACTTTTGATTATAGATTTTATATTAGGCAATAGTATTCATCAATTTTAAATTTCTTTAATTTTATAAGTGTCATATGACCATGTAAGATAACATCTTTGTTCTGTGAGGACATATGCTGAAATACATAGAGATGAAGGGTCATTAGATCTGCAACTTACTCTCAAATGATTCAGTCAATAAATAAGTAAATGAATAAATAAGCAACATTTGCATATATGTACATATTGTATATCTATTAAGAGAAAGTGAAAAAGAAGAAAAGCCTATGTAGCACAGAGTTTACAATTAATGCATCTAGAGGAGAACATCTGAGAATTTATCATACTCTTGCAATTTCTGTAGGGTTAAATTTTTTTCAAAATAAAAAGTAATAAGTAAGAATACTTGTGTGAAGTTACATCGGATAATATAATAAATGGCGTTCATCTTAAATGACTTTTTTTTATTGATTTCAATTTTTAAAAGTCCTCAAAACTCAAATAAGTTTAGCTTTTAAGAATAGAAGAATTATATCTTCAATAATTATAGAATTTAATAGTCTCACTTACTGAAAATCTTAGCCCTTTCCACTTGCATAAAATCACAGAGGACTGAAATATTTAGAATTCAAAAGAATATTAGAAAAGATTGAAGACAATTTCCTAGTAAGAATTCTATACACCCATCCAATCTATAAATTAAAGGTGACGTTAAAATAAAAGACATTTGTTAACAGATAAAGTTTCAGAAAATCTATTTGCTACTTATTCTTTCGGGAAGCGAATTGAGGGCATAATCTACTATTAAAAAATAAAACACAAACAAGAAAGAGAAGGAAATGAGAACAAATATCAAGGAAAGCAAAAGAGAAGAGAGATAAAGAGAATTCCCAGTATGATTTTGAAAGAAAATCTAAGAAGTCTCAGGATTATTGGTTTGTAGTCATTTAGGAAAGGGGAATTAAAATAAGACCAATTAAGAGAGATGTCTCAAAAAAAAATGGGACTAATGGATTGTTTTCTATATTTGAAGATATTGAGAGTTTTCACAGTTCTGTCTGAGATTTTCATAATAGATAAATAAGAAATTTCTAAATAAATATCAATAGTTGTTATTTCAAACTAAGCCCAAAGAATGCATACATAATCAGAGATTTTTCTCAGTATGGTATTAATCACAGTATGCTATTCAATACCTGAGAATATTATTTAATCATAATAATGTAATCAGTGGAAATCTTTAAAATATCGTGATATACCTCTGGCAGGATAGAAGTCAAAGATATGGTTAGTGAAATGTTTTTTTGAGTGCTAAGTCCTCATCCATTATAGAAAGTTAATAAACAATATGTAAAACTAAATCAAAATTAATAGTATAAATGTATTATACAGAAATATAGAGGTAATAATAGATTAAAGAGTAAAAAGGCACTGAGGAATGGAATTTAGAAATGGCGAATAGTGGAGCACTGTTTGCTGTTTTCATTAAAATATAAAGTGCTATTTGATCTTTCAGGAATATGTACATCTATCACTTGGGTAATAATCAAAATTAAAATTAATTCCAATAATCACAAAAATTAGAATACAGATAAATATTAAAAATAATGGACTTATTAAGTATTAAGCCCAGTACAAAGAGATTTGCATGCATTATCTCATCTAAAATTCAAAGCAATCCATGAGTATTTATTATCTTTTCATATTATCTACATTATTACTTATGAGAAAAGGGAACCCTGAGAGTTCAAGAATTTACCAAGATCACACAATATGATTGAAATAAGTAGTATTCAGTCATGTCTGTCAGATTTCCAAACCAACTCTTTCTATAAATACAAAATGTTACTTGATCTATCTCATTGGTTCACTCAATAAATATGTACTTGGACACTTAACTATGTTCTAGCCACTGAGTTAAGCACAGAATATATTTAAGTGCTTAGCTAATGATGAAGTTAAAGAAATTATTATATCACTTAATTACAACTGTGATGTGTGCTAGGAACAAAGTGCCACACCTGGATTTTGTGTGTGTGTGTGTGTGTGTGTGTGTGTGTGTGTTAAACTCTTCGCCTCTTTTCCCAGAGAATTCTCTGACAAGATATATAAGATGCCAAAAGACTCCTCTTAACTGTCATGAATGTGTTACCCAGGAATGTGGGAGAGTGAACACATTATAGGAAAAAAATCAACAGGAGATGGGTGTTGATGAATAAATTCATTCCTCTTTTCTGTAAAGCATAGTCTTGAGACACAGTATAGCTGCTTAAAAGCTAGTCCCATGAGATAAAGAAGTAAGTCTACTTAGGAATATCCTGCTCATTAATGAACATTTATATTGCCTCTTAAGTAACTAGAACAAAAGTTTATAATTAATCAATTTTAAGTAATATTCGGAGGAAGATAATTAAGTAAAGGAGTCAACAAAGTCAGTGTCAGATAGAGAACCAAGTGACAATAGCACCAAGAAAGAAAGGGGAAATGATTATTGAGGTGTCAGAGGTTAAACTAGGGAATCAATTAGAGGTAGTTGATTAGCTGCTTAGAGGTAGAATCTTAGAGGTAGTTGATTAGAATCTTAGAGGTAGTTGATTAGAATCTTAGAGGTAGTTGATTAGCTTCAGAAAGGAGGAAGTCCTTCACTGCCTGAAAAATAAGGAAGGCAATGCTATGAAGGCAGAGACAGAAATGAAGGGGTACAGCTGGAATAAATAGTTCAATGTTTGGTAGACTTTATTTTTTCTCGCTATGTGGTAGATGAGTAGTGATTGTGGTGGGAGGGGTTTGAAGCCTTGAGAAATGTGGTAAAGGTATCTGGTCCCTTATTGGATACTGAAGAAAGGAGCTGAAATAGAAAATTTGAATGATGGCTAAGAGTATTGTCAGGGACCGTATATTTTCTCGAGAAGCAGGTAGCAATAGGATATTAGAAGACTGGGTGTTGACTAGATCCAAGGTTAGAGTATTTCAAGGTGGGCAAAGGAGTTGAAAATGCTGGTAAGAAAATGGTCAAAATTTATCACCGGTGGTAATAAGATTGCACTGGAAATGAATTGGGATAGAATATTTATGATATATCTTTTTTGTTGTTGTTGAAAGAGACAATCAGTCTATTATAAATGCAGATATAATAGACATTATTTGACACAATGCCTAGAAGTTATATATAATCATAGAATATACACAATATGTTGAAAATCAAAACAATTAAACCAAACATGAGTCAGCCATTACCCTTTTCTATAAAATACTCCCTTCTCTGTCAAACATGCCATTTGTTTAAATTATTTTGAAGGAAGATATAATAAGAATCATATAGGACTTTTTCTACTAATTTAAAAATGTTTTCATATAATATTATATATGTAAATGAATAAAATATTTTCTTGTAATCTTTTTGACTGTACTGAGAGAGAGTGAGTGTATGTGCGTGTGAGCTTGTGTGTATACAGACCTATGTGCAGATATTATAGTTGCAATCTGAAGACCAGTTATAGCTTATGCATGAGTCACAGGTTCCTAGCCTGCTGGATTGGGGAAGGCAAAACTGCTGCTGTGAGTTTGCCTGACACACTGGGCAAAGCTCTGGTTACATGTCTGCCTGGCCAACAGTAGCTGAGAAGCAAAAGGAGATTCTCATTCAAAATGCTCCACTGCTGGAATCTTGTATGTGGTAATTGCTGGTTCCAAGTATTTGAGACTTACTCTAGAAGGTAGTCTTTTTAGTTTTGCAGGCCATTTAATCAGTTGCTGTTTTGGACATAAAAGACAATCTTTTATCATTGAAAATTATACAGAATTATTTTTTCTTTGGTAATTTGTTTTGAGTTCAATTTTCTTTTCTATTAAAATATATATTAAAGAAGAGAGATCTTATAAACGAATTTGCTGTATGTGTTGCAGAAAATATGTTTTAATCTTTTTGAAATAATAAATATAATTTCAGTAAAATCTTTTTATTTAAAACTTTTATGACTAAAAAGTAGGAGAAAATGATAGGATTAAGATTTATCAGTTTTTTAAAAATATATAAAGCATTATAAAACCCTGTTGCTTGTTCTTCTAACTAACAGGTTCTTGTAGTAAAAGAGCTTAGGTTTTGTGAGATTTTAATATCAATAGTAAAAATAATATCCACAAACTTTATAGCAGAAAAGAAAACCAAAGTATTTTTCCCTAATTTATTGTTATACATTCACCTTCAAAACATTTTCTGCTTTGCATATGATATGTCAAAGAAATTAGAAAGAGATTTGATTTCTATACATATAAAATTTCTACCACTAAGTTACGGATTAGAGAAAATATTTTTAATGCGCTGTATAACCTGATATTTTCATTCAGAAAAATAAAACTAAAACTTAATGAGAAGAATCTTTGACTTAGTTTCAGCTCTAGTTTCTAGTCTCGATTGTCCCACTAACTGTGTGACTTGAATAAATCATTTACTAAGTTCAGACCTCAGCTACTTCATCTGAAAAACTGACATGCCACTTTATCCTGAAATACAATAGTTTAATTCTTTCTTGCAAAAGGCCAATTACTGCTTTGCTATAAATTCAAAGTTCTCTGCTCACTTATCATCTTAATGGCATCTTTTAAAAATGTGATGCATTTAATCCATTTTGAAACTCTCTGCTAGGGCTGCTATTCATATATACAGTGCTTCTTTGAAAATTAACCGCTTGGTGTCCATTATGGCACTCTTCTGTTCTTGTTTCTCTTTTCCTGACTCCTTTTCTTTGCCACTCCTCTGAATGTCTCCATGACACCGCCCTTGGCACAGCTGATGAGTTCATTATGTCATTCTCTTTCCTCTCTGTCTCTCTCACACACTCTCTCTTTGGTTTGTGTTTATTTTTCTCATTCTGCATTATAAATAATGCGGTGGAATTATATTTTGAGGTATAGAATATTGCTAAATGGAACATAACAGAATACAATAAATTAATTGGCCTCTCAAGGTGGAAGAAATCTACATGATTTAGATTTTGAGATTACTATAATGTTCTAAGTATTCTAAGGTGAGACAGAACCAGTGAGCTATTCATTCATTTTTATATCATTATATTTTATAACAACCAGAGTGGATATTAGAAAAAAATTTTTTTTTTCCTAGAGTAATTAGGCAGAAGACAAAAAGCAAGATTGGATTGCGAGAAATAGAGAGAATTAATACTAATTTATTGTCAGTTTTCTATTCTCCAGCCACAAAGATTATAATGATATTACCTGTTTCCTTAATGCAGCATTTCCATTTTTAATGAATAACTTAAATTAACATGCATACTATTAATTGTACTCAAAACACTTTAAAATATGTGGTTTTAATTATGTAATTGCAAAGTCCTTCACTCTGACTAAGCAGCTGTATTACCTAACTTCTTGAATAAGACATATATCTGGGAAAAATCTAGCTTTAAACAAAATGGTTGTCTTCTTATTACTGATTATCTACAATTTCCATCTCTAATGCCTTTTTTCATATCTTCATTAATTTTTTATAGATGACTTCCAAATTTTATTCCCATTCGTAACTTCTTACCTAATATACATATCCTATTACAGACTACTCAAGGACTTGACTAACTCACATTTTTAATGTGAGAATCTATGAATCTGAATAATTTATCTAAAGATGATATCATTACATTCCCTTTAAAGGAGGTTCTCTTTTAGGTTTCCTGCAGTGCTATACTTAGTCTCATCTCCTATTCAATCTTTCATGTCGGAAAACATGGAGATAATTTTCATCCTTTCTTTTCTTTCAAAACTTTTATCTAGTGTGATTTCAAGTCATGATGTATTTTTCTTCACAATATCCCAAGGAAAATAGATCTGAAATTTTAGGAAAATAGTTATAAGTCCATAATTAAAGAGAAAAAAGATAAATGACTGGGTGTAGAACACATGACATTCTAAAGATCACAAATGTCTTTGGAAGAGGTCAGTGTACTGTGGGTCAGTGAAAGAGAATAAAAAAAGGAAAAATGAAGAATTGGGATTTTGAAATGTCATATTAGTTCAGAGAGAAGAAACTAAATAATCTTGGGAATTTGCAGTAAATCGATCTATCAAGGCTATATAGATAAGAATGAGAAGGGAATGGTTGCAGTGATCAAATGTACATTTAGGAAGACAATAAATAAAATGGTATGCTTCTTTGTCTTGTTGATGTAAATTACAGTAATAAATTTTCTGTTACATCATCTTTAGATGTCTAGATTTACTAGTTAATTGTTTTATTAACTACCTGGCATCCGAACCTCTTTACAATATTTAGCTCTGATCACCCTTTTCTAAAGTATATGTAAAATATTTGCTTGATGTTTTCATAGAGTTTAGCTATATTTTACATTGGCCCAGGTGGAAGCAATGTGGGTAATTCATGGAGATTTTTGAAGCTGCTTTTGTGGCATCTATTTTTTCTACTTCATTGATTAGAATTTGAGATATGTAATAAAGTCTCTCATTTTAATTCATTAAAATATTTATTTGGGAACATCAATAAACAGAATAGATAAGTCTCACTATTCTCAAGGTGCTTATATTCCAGGGGAAGGAGTTCTCAAATAAATAATAAATGTAGTAAACAATAAATTATATAGTATGTTTAAAGATTGAAAGGTATTGGGAGTGTTGTGAGAAGCAGATTACAATATTAAATAAGCTAGCTAGAGTAGGCCTAATTGAGAAGGTGAAATTTGAGCAAGGATCTGAAAGAATGAGGGTGTTAACCAGTCATCTGAAGGATAACCTTTCTAGATAGAGCAAACGGTAAGAAAAAAAATCACTAATATAAATTGTGTTTGACTTTTTCAAGGGACAGCAAAGAGCCAGCTTGACTAGCAATAGGGAGAATAGTAGGATATGAAGTCATTATATAATGGGGGCCAGATTATGTAGGGCATTGTAGGCAATTGTAAGAACTAGGCTTTTACTTTGAATATAATGAAGAGTTTCAAAGAGCATTTTGGACAAGGAACTAATGAATGTTTTTTT